>NW_026930321.1:322500-417728 GCF_032062105.1 Saccostrea cuccullata
TTCATTAATGAATATTCATGAGTTTATTTGGAACATACCTAAGTTTGTCATAAGTTGAAAGAAAATGCTAAGTATTCCGAATAGGTGTCTGTTTTGCAGGGAATCGGTTTATTCACAGTGATTTTCAGGAAATCAGCAAAATATATCGATTTACTTTTATATAGTGAAAAATCAGTAGAGGTATAATAACAATGATTGACATCACTTATTTGTTTCTGATGAAGCAGCAGGCACACAGGAGGAAAAGAGAAGAGGAGGGGATGATTGCCATTACTTGTTTCTGATGAAGCAGCAGGCACACAGTAGGAAGAGAGAAGAGGAGGGGATGCAATGATTGACATCACTTACTTGTTTCTAATGAAGCAGCAGGCACACAGGAGGAAGAGAGAAGAGGAGGTGATGCAATGATTGACATCACTTACTTGTTTCTAATGAAGCAGCAGGCACACAGGAGGAAGAGAGAAGAGGAGGGGATGCAATGATTGACATCACTTACTTGTTTCTAATGAAGCAGCAGGCACACAGGAGAAAAAGAGAAGAGGAGGGGATGCAATGATTGACATCACTTACTTGTTTCTAATGAAGCAGCAGGCACACAGGAGGAAGAGGAGAGCGAGGATAATGAGGATGATGACCAGTATCATCACCACTAGGGTGGGTGTCCGGTCCAAATATTCCTTTTCTGCGTCACCTTGCTAAAAAACAAAGAGTAATAAAAAACTTTTAATGTGTTCGCTATGAATTTATTTTCCTTTTTACAGTGTTAAAATAGTTGTACATTACTGTCATGATAATTTTACTGAAAACACTGGGAAACAAGTATCTAAACTTTACTCCTATTTGTGAAAACAGGTAGAATTGCTGTCAGTGTATCCATGGTGAAATAGGACTTCTAAAATACTGTAAACTTTTTAGCTGTGCATTCTTTTTAGCGCCTTTTGCGGAAACAACTTCCGCTAATTCAAGTACAATGCTATATGTCATATACATGTAGATATAAATAGGAACATAAGTAAAATACAATACATGTACAGTAAGAATTATTTATAAATTGTCTTACTTCCATGCTTTCAATATATAACATTTCAAACTGGTCCCTGTTTGCATCTCTTTGTTGGTTGAGTAGATTGAGTAATGTTTCACCAGGGTAGATATAATACGCCATGTTATTACAGGCCTTACACACAGCGGAGATGTACACATCAGACCTATAAACACAGACAATTACCAAGTAACATTTTATCTGAAGTTTGTATTAAATATTTGCAAGTATTTTGGGAATTTTTGTTTTTTAATGATTTTTTTTTCTTTTTCAGGAGTTGATATCTCTGGTGAATATTTTAATCACAGCAATTCAAAATGGTGGTCCAAAGAAAAGAAGGTGAATATTGCATAAATTAATTATGTGAGAACTCAGCAGTAATTAATCCTTCACCTTAACTTATCCGCTGACCTACAAATGAAAACAATTTCACTCCCTGGATTCACAAAATCCGTATTTTAGTAGGGTTCATCCTTGTGAAAAATTGACCCCTGACGAGGATAACATTTTACCCAGTTTTTTTCAGAAAGCTTTAAGGGCATGCTTAACTAGAGTTTTGATTTTCTATGGCATTAATATTGCTATTTTATATGCAATTACATGTCTGATATAAATTAATTTACTTTCACATACCACAAGGACGTGGTCTCTCCATCATCTAGAACATGGTCGACAATCTTGGTTGAACATATATAATCAAATACAATTTTGCCATCTGCATTTGGCTTTTGTAGAGACCTAATAAAGAAATATATTTATAATGTATCATGTCTATATTCACATTGATTTCATATATCTAAGACAGATTCTCAATTTTTATTAACTATTAATCATTATAAAGTTCCTGAAAATGATCAATATATTAGATACTGCAGGCTTAAATGACCTCAAGGTATAAAAAAGAGGGGGACATTTAAAAAGTAGGAGATCTGGGCTTTCTCTAGTGTAAGAGAAATACCAAAATAACCAGGGGGATTACAATATACCATTATAAGAGGGGAAATTCCCCGGCCCCCTGTACTGCAGCAAGGCCTTGAGTAAGCAATTATAAGTAACATCCAAGCACACAGAAATGCTAGAAGACTTACTTTTTGATTTGTTCAAAGAACTGCCTGACTTCTGTAGCTGGCTGTTTCACTACTAATTTCACTTCTCTACTTGGTTCTGTTACAAAAACCTATCAAACAAAAATCACATTGTCTTGAATCTTGTACTTATTTGCTCAGCGTCCTATACTCCTACTTGCCATAATGATTCAATACATGTACATGACTGTGTTTTACTACTGGCATTTTTGTAATGCATATGGTATGATTTCCTCCACATACCATAATAAGCCTAGTGTACAAGGTAAGAAGAGGATGGCCTAAAATACTGTACAATATTAAACTTTTGAAAGTACTCTCTATGGAGACATCACTGATTTGCATGTCTATCTGATTTCATAAAAAAAGAAAAAAAATTGTCCAATGGACCATATTGCTCACCTGAGCACAATGGCTAGGAAAATTTCGAGATAAATTCAGTATTAAAAGATAAAATTTATAAGTAATTGCAAATAACACCCTCCCCCTTGATTTGGTCACACTTGAATTTGCTTGATGATTGTGTTTTATGCTGAGTCAGCAATATTTCAGCCATATTTCTGCACTTGAAACAATCCAATTTTTACTGCTTCTTGATTATCTCCCCTTGGAAGATATGTGGCCCTTTATTTGAACAATTTGAATTGCCTGTACCTCACCTTTGCCAAGCTTGGTTGAATTGGCCTAGTGATTCTGAAGAGGAAGATGAAATTGTAAAATCTTTATGGCAACAACAGCAGACAATGGACTAAATTTGATTAGAAAAGCATTTGAGTTGTTTACTCAGATAAGCCATTGAGGCTTAGGATTTCACAAGAGAGGCTCTAATATATTTCATGATGTTTTAAAATTCTTGCTACTATAGTAACCAATGGGTAAAATATGACTTTTAATACAACGTACCAGGGCAGTAGTATTGTGGTACAATGTTCCTTGGTCAGTAGCCCTAAGCTTCAAGTCAAAAGTTCTGCCTCCGTAGTTATTCATCAGAATGGCGTTATAGAGAACGCCTGTGACAGAGTCGATTCCGATGGCGTTGTCTGTGTTTCCGGACTGTATGGAATAAGTGACGGAGCCGACCGAGTCAGCATCCTTAGCCTCTACCTTCATTATGCTCTGACCCAGAGAGGAGCGGACTGAGATACCTGATTCAGAAAATGGAAAAAGATACTCAATTATACAGATACATTGGACATACAAGAATGTGGACAGTAGACTACAGTCTAATACATGTACAATGTTAATATGTCCTACAACTCAATTTAAGGCAATCTCTGGGATCATTAGAGCCTGCTAAAATTTCATATTCTAATCACTGTGTTACATTTGGGACATAATGCTTCTTCCTTACTGCTTCTACAACCATGCATGTTAAAAACTAAGGAATTGCTATGCTCTTTGCAGGATAAATAATACATGTATACCCCTGTAATGTGAAACATTGTGTCAAACATTTATATGCAATCAGTACCAAAGCAATAAACAAACCTATTTAAAATGTATCTTTAATGTGTACAGAATAAAAAAAGAGGGCTTGCTCAAACAAATCTTTATATACATAATTTATGATCAATAAAAGAAAAATCTAACTACTTACAGCCGTGATACAGATTTTGGGTAAAGTCGGGCCGTACATCATTGGCATTTTTGATCTGGATCCTCCACGTGGCTATACTTGGATCTAGGGCTCGTTTGCGTCTATTCCGGATAACCGTATAATCACTAATGTTGTTTGTGGCCTGGATATCCAGGTTGTACACACTTTGTACCTCCCTATCCAATGCTTTGACTAAGATTAATTCTCCAGTTTCTGGGACCATACGGAAATTACCCTTCTCATTTCCACCTGATGAACAGAAAAATATTCAGAGATTCTTAAACTAACAAAGGACAGCTTTACATTTGCTTAAATGTTGACAAATCTTTACAAGGTAATGGATTCCTAGATTTTTTTTCAGTAGATTGAAGATTCTATTACATGTTAAGCATTTTAGATTAGACAAATCAGTTTTCTTGGCTGAACAAATTATAGCTAAACCCTTCACAAAACAAAAATCATGGTGAAGTTCATATTCCAGACTTCAACTTTAAACTTTATATTTTGAATAAAATAGTTACAAACTGGAGAAATACTTACTGATGATATAATAATAGACTTTAGCATACTGAGCATCATCGATGTCCTTGGCTTCAAAACTACTTCCCTTTAGTCTTCCAAGGATGGAATTAATTGGTTTATTCTCATCTACATCTTCAAACTGTATTACTTTGGTCTCGCCATTCTAAAATTAAAATCAAAGCACTACATTATGATATCTGTATACTGTAGATTGTCAAATAATTACGATGGTTTTTATTTTGCTATGTTCACGATTTATCATTTTTCCGCAAAATTAATCCATCGTGAATGTTATGATTAGTTTTTAAAAGCGTTTTAATGTTTATACGAAATTTTGAAATTTATTTCTTGCAGCGTGAAATTAAAACCATCGAAATTGGTACTTTTTCAGATATCGTGTAATTTTAACACCGTGGAATTAAAACGACTTACAGTATTGGCTTTGAGACTTTAAGTTTTAACCAGTTAATACATCGATTGCATTTATTTGTGTGTAATATTTTTAAAATAACATTTTTTTCTTCTGATATATGCAGATAATAGACACTAAAGAACATAAAAAATAATTTGATTAAATAATACATAAATGAATCCCATTTCTATCATATATTCAAGATTTTTTAAAATCATCCCTTTTAAAATGAATCTTTTTTTAATGTACATGTTTCATTTTCTTGTTTTAGCTGTCAGAGTAAAACAGATAATAGTTTTGAGCAAACAGAAGACTTACAGAATTGGTTGGGAACTTGGGAACATTATCATTGACGTCCAGAATTCTGACTGACAAGTATCGAGTGGTCTCCAGATATGGGTCACCGCGGTCCCGTGCCACCAGGAGGAGCTGTAAACAATTCACATCAAATACGTAAAGTTGATTAAGTTGAATACTGCTACAAAACAAGTTCAAATGCAAATATCTTATACAAACTCATAAAAATGTTTTGTTTGCCTTACCAGGTAGCGATCTCTGGTTTCCCTGTCATAGACTTTTTCTGCCCTGATGACACCAGTGATAGAGTTGATGCGGAATTCATTAGTGGTGGTAGTATACACGCCATTTACGTAGAAACCATAGTCAATAATACCATTGTCATTACGATCAGCATCTTTTGCTTCCACATCATAAACCAACATTCCAAGATACTGCTCCTGTAGATCAAAAAATGACTTGATCAAGAAACTTCTAGAATCTCAGTTCCATGTCAAACCAATGGGGGGGGGAGGAGTTTATATGGCAAGTATTATATGTATTGCAATTAAAAAGTGTATATTACACCTAGTTGTATTGCCTTTTAAAATTTTGTTTATACTGGGACACAGCAATTGACCAAAACTACATTTTCCCCATAAGCCATTGAGATACTCTTGTTCTTTTTAACTTACCTCTAAAACATTGATTGTCATGTTATCCAGTGGTGGAATTGTCCATTCTGGTGGGGAGTTGGTGGCTTCCAGGACAATGATGGTCACTTTGGCAGTGCTGTTAAATGGTCCACTACCATTTTCATCACGTGCCATGACATAGAACACATATGTCCCTGAGTTCCTCAGCAAGCTTTTGTTTACACTGATTCTTCCATTTGATGGTTGAATTGCAAAGAAATCTGAAAAAAATAATAAGCACATGTACATGTTTCTGCTGCCTGTCAATTTATTCACTGGTTTCTCTAGGAAGTATATATTATCATAATTATGGAATATTGAAACAAATAACAGTATACTGTTTAAGAACCATCAACAGATTAATTTAACATTTTAAATACTTCAATCTTTTGAAATTCATAGACTGAAAATAGGCAAAAGTAATCAATACTGAGAAAATACTGTAAACATATTTATTTAGGCAATCATTGCATTTTGCACAAGTTAATTCATACACAAAACTAATACATGTACATATAAGAGGAAGAAAGCTTTAAATTTGGACTTCTGGGATTGAGTTACTTACTATCAGGGTCTCCTGAGTTGGGAACCTTAGAGAACAGTAAGCGGGCATTGTTACCGGCGTCTGCATCATTAGCGAACACCTGGAGGACGTGGGTAAAGATAGGAATGGTCTCTATAATCTGCTGGAGGTACTCGGGCTGGTTAAAAATAGGGGGGTTGTCATTCTCATCCTCCAGGGTAATGTAAACCTGTAAAACAATGTCAAAAAATGATGACTCACTCACCGGTGACATTCTTGTTCTTAAACATTTCTTTTAATTCACATAATAAACAAGTATATACTGACAAAACGTCAGAAATACTCAAGCTGTAGAAAGTCAAAATGGTATAAGATGAGGGCTATTGAGTTCAATCTTCTGTTGAATAAACTATACATTTGTATGTACATGAAGCAAAATTCATATATTGAATTTAATTCGAAGAAATATAATTAATCGTACTACTTTTTAAAGGTACTTGGACACAGATTTAAAGTTAATATTTTCTGTATAATATCACGAATTATATATCTTAAAAGTATTTCACACAAAAATTAATTAAAAATCTTTTTTCATTTACAAGTTAAAGAACTTCAAAGTTTTTGGCGGGTTTGATTGACACATCCTTGCACTTTCACAAATTTTAACTTTATTCTTAACCCTTCGGAAAAGTGGCAATCTTTTTGTGCATTAATGAGAAATATTAAAACTTTAATCCAGAAAAAACAATTTTATTCAGAGTAGAAATGTTACAAAGCAAAATTCCTTCACAAGTACCGTATTTCCGAACTAAGTCTTGTGTGCAAATCGATCACACTCGTGTTATGTACACAGTTTTTGTAAACAGGGCAAGAGCTCTGTTATTGTTGATTGTTTACGATTAACCGGGTGCGTTCAAACGACAAAGTCTGCTCACCACAAATGCACGGACTGAGAATATATTGTGTGTTTGTTTTGCTTTCGAATATGTCTACTCTGATTTTTCTGGATTATAGTATTAATAATTTCCATTTATACACAACAAGATTGCCACTTTTCCTAAGTATTAAGAGTAAACTTAAAATTTGTGAAAGTGCTAGGAAGTGTCAATGAAACCCGCCAAAAAATTTGAAGGTTTAATAACTTTCAAACGAAATAAGATTTTTTATTAATTTTTGTGTGAAATGCTATTAAAATATATAAGTCGTAATATTATACAGATAAAATTACTTTCAAATCTGTGTCCAAGTACCTTAAGATGAATTTACGTGACACATTTTCAGGAATACTTTAAATAGCATAGTAACGTTGCCGTTCTTAATTTAATGAAATATTTTTTTACGTCTAATACACATTTAGTATACTTCAAACTATATACGATTTTTGTATTTTTTGCTTAATGACGTTCATCACATTCAATATATACATCAATCTAAATAGCTTGCTACAAGCTTGTAGAAAAGCTTTTCAAAGTGGAAGCCCCCCACCCCCCTTCCAGGCTCCAAGAAATCCATGTGATTACGGGTTCATCCATCGTTGCAAACCACGTCCAAAATGTCGATCCTCTCCTACTCCGGACCGTGGCTTAAGACGATGGGGTTCATCTAGCTGAGCGGCATGTCCAATACATATTCCGCACGAATCCAAAAAAGTTATATAGGTTCCGTTACCAAAACTTAGGATAATACGAGAATTTAACATTTGATTTGTGCTATTATTTTACTTTCACTCAAAGTGTACATCATTTGCAGGCCCATGAAAAGCAATTTCAGTTGGTGGTACATCCATACATTTTCTGTCCATGCATTGTAGAATTGTTAACGATGGGGTATAACCTGCGTCACCTTTCAGAGTATGCAGTGGACTCGTCCAAGATGCTTTGTCAACGACTAAAAAAACTTACCTGAGATTCATACGCAAAGAAAAGCGCGAAATCTCTGTATAGAAACTGTTGCGGCTGCGGAGCTTTACTCATTGTTCATTCGCCATAGAATAGAATCCGATATTTAACACTTAATATCTTTGAATATACAGACGTTTTCAAGATAAGCTTCATTTTTGTTTCTAGAAATATTTTTATCTACAAAAATTATATATTTTTGTGTTTTTAAACTGAGTAAATCGATGACCTAGCATCGTTTTAGATAACTCAAGCCCCTCTAGAGCTTGAGTAAAAATACCATGTAAAATGTTCCCGTAATTTTAGTCTGATTCAAATTTTGGTGCATTTAGCACAATTATTAATTAATATGCAGGATACTAATTTTATCTCAATTAAATTAATACATGTTTAGTCTATGAGTACAAGTACTAAATATTTCTATTATAAGTTACTAATCAATAAATGGTGTCATCATTCATAGCATTTTGAAACTAATCTTAACAAAGATATCAAAGGGAGTGAACTCTAGTTTACCGTGACAGTGGAGAATCTACGAACAACAGGATACAGGGGACTGTCAGAGGCTGTGACCTGAATACTAATGTCGCCCAGTTCTTCACGGTCAAGTTTGGCCCCTGGTGCTACCTTTATCTCCCCCTGTACAAGGTAAATAAGAACAAGTTAATACATATAAATCTGTACTCTGTGGTTAAAAAGGGCCTCATTTAACTTAAATAAGTATCAGTCATTTGAAATTAACGTACTGAGACACTGTCGATGGTAAACCTTGTTTCCTGTGGATCGAGGGAATATCGCACTACCCCATAATCCCCCTTATCCTTATCCACAGCTCGTACATTTGTCACAAATCTACCTCCTTGTGAATTCTCTGGTATTCTGACTGGGTAAGCTCCCTGTAATGAAAAACAACACTCTGTACAACTTGTACAATCAATTAGAAAGTAGTGGTAGAAAATGAAGTTCTTTTAAAAGCATCAAATTGCTTGTATGACACCAAATATAGAATAACAATATAGAAAAACAAAAATCTTAATCAGTTTTTGCAAATTTTATATACCGGTAAATCTCAAAGTGCAAGTGTCTTTGAAGCTTTGATGTACACTGGTATATAACTTACAACACCGCAAGACTTAGTGTACAAATTACATGTCCTTTTCATGTAAAAGAATGGCATATTCTGAGGTTACCTTATCAAATATTGGTGAATTATCGTTGATGTTGTTGATGGTGACATATACAGTAGCCGTATTGTCCAGGCGGGGGGTACCACTGTCCCATACCTGGGCCGTGAAGGAGGACGATTCCACCAACTCAAAATCTATACGACTACTAATGCTTACCACACCTACAAATTACATATCATCTCACAGTTTATAAACCTTCAAAATTAAAGAAATAGAAACAGAATACAAACATTTAATTTTTCTTTCTTTTCAAGTTATCATTTGAAGGTAATGGGTAATATAGAGTACCTCTCTGACCCTATTTAAAATCAATACTAAAAAAAAAAAATCACTTACGAGCTTAAGAATACAAATCATTAAAGTAACTATAATTAAATTAATTTTTGAAAATGATCACTTTACCAGTCTGGTAACCAATGGCAAAGAATCCATTTGGATTATCAATAATCTGGTACTCTGCAATTGGATCGTCCTGATCTGTGGCCAGTAAGGCCATCACAAACGTTCCTATAGGTTGTTCTTCATCGATCGTTACATTTCTGTAGGGTAAGAACTCCGGTCGTTGATCGTTGTACTCCAGGATGTTGATGATAAGTTGTCCTGTTCCTGTTTGTCGTGGACTCGCGGTTATGTCGACAACATTGACGGTCAGGGTCACCACAGAGGCACGATCTCGGTCTAGCTTACTCTTTGTTTTCACATCCCCTGTCTGCTGTTCTATAGAGAACAGTTGCTGTATAAAGAGATGGGTAAATTTAGTAAACATACACACATGTATGCATGCTAAAGAAGGAACTTCAGATTAAATTTATAAATATGAGTTGACATCAGACCTCTAAAACCTAACTTCAAATTATAACATCATATCAGGTGAATGCTTCATGTGTACATAATAAGGGGATACAGTAGCTTACCATGACATTAACTGTAAGTCACTTTTAAATTGCAAAAACTTTATTTTCAATTAATTACATGCGTCTTTCTTCTCATGAAAATTTCATTATTTTGAGTACACAGTGTATATTTGTATTATCAAAGATAATTTCCTAGTAAAATATTCCTCTTAAGAACCTAATTATCATTAAAACTTAACTAAAGATACATAATATGCAACAATAACCAAAACTTAAACATGTAATAACAAATATCTGTGAAAATTGTGTAAAATTAGAGACCTACAGTACTAAACATGTATTTCCAGTCTGCTTACCATGGTATTCATGTATACTTTCAGAGATATTCCAGAATTTTATTCTTTGCTTACCGTGATATCATAAAGGTTTCTGTCTACTAAGACTCCATCTGGTGTGATAGCAGTTATAGGTTCCACGATGAAAAAGTTCAGCTGGGACTGGTCATCTGGATCTGTGGCCAGCATCTTGTGGACACTGAATCCAATGGGGACATCTAGAACAAAGTTCTCTCTATGATCAATCAATTTTATAACAGCTTGTCATAAAAATACAGATAAAGAGCAACATTTTAGGAAAAACAATATTAGCAATTTGAATATCATGTAAGATTATTCCATCCTCCTTAGTATTGAATGAATTTTAAGCAATTGAGAAGCAATCATTAGCATAGTGACATCCTTTATTTTTGAAAAGAAGGGAGATAATATGTAGTTACTTTCATAGACATCTGCTCTTTGTGTAGAAGGAGTGAAGTATGGATCCTTATTGTTTGTGTCAAGGATGTCTATAGTCACATAACAGGTGCCCGTCTGCTGAGGACGACCTCTGTCTCTTGCCTTCACCTGCAGAAAAAGGTCAAAGGGTAAAAAATGACCTACTAGTAAGTGTTTCCATTATAAGAAGGTCCTGTTCTTAAACCAAAAAGATTTTCAAAAAACAATATGATGAAAATAGGGACACCATATTGGATTTTGTACTCAAATAAATTATATGTACTAGCTCTTCCTATGTTAGATGCTACACTAGCTACACATTCAAGACTGTAAGTTTACATAGAGGCTATGTAGCAGCTGTGCTTATAAATGCAACCAAGGTATTTATAAACAGAAAAAAAAGAAAATTCCAAGGCAAAGGCTCAGGGAATTTAACAGGAAATTTACTTGTCAAAAAACATGCATATATACACGTACTTACCGTCATATTATATAAGCGGGTCAAATCGTAATCAAAGGTGGCGTCTGGTGAGGTGGTGATAACACCCGACGTCCCATTGATGACAAATTTACCGCTGGCCCCCACTTCAATGCTGTAATCAATGATTCCAGCCCCCGTCGTAGGAGAATCCCTGTCATTGGCTTTCACTGTCAGTACATAAAAGTTCCCTAATGTTGTTTCACTGATCACTTCTCTGTAATTGCTTGCTTCAAATATTGGAGCATTATCATTTATATCCTGTAAGAAAAGAACAATTTTGATAAAGCTTGTAATGTATTCCAATACAATAAAACTATCTCTCAGTGGCAACTATTATCATTTTCAATATAGTCATTCAATACATCAATAAACCTTATTTAAATATTATAAGAGTAATAAACATGCCTTATCATTGAATACATTTTGTGTTTAGTTCAATTTCACATTGATAGAAAAATATGACTGAAAATACTATGGAAATGCCTATGTAAACCTCTGGCATATCACTACACATACTTACAATGACATAAATCCGCACATTTGCAGTCGGGTTGAATTTTCCATCAGTGGCTTGCACAGTGATGATAAAGCTGAAAGGGAAAATAAGACCCTAAATCTGATTTCGCCACCAGAAACTTGTCTTTTAACTGTATGACTTCTTCACATTTACTGCACTGAATTTGACAAAAAATTTCTTGAAACTGTACGTTCACTTTGAGATCCAACCCTAATTTTAGATCACATTTAGTACAAGTACATTTGATACAAGTAAAATACAGAATGAGTTGGATTAGCTGATACTAGTACATGCCCCCCTTCCCAGCACTCAAGGTTACTTACAATCCTTGGTTTGATGGTGTATCACTGTAATAAATGGGTCGTTTAGCGGTGACTTTACCACTATTCCGATCAATCTGCCATAGGTTAGTAGTGTCAGAAATCACAGAATACGTGACTGCGCTGTTAGAATCAGGATCATTGGCTGTTACTATGACAACTGGGCTAGGCTCTGTCTTGCTCTCTTCAATGTAACTGGTGTATTCTGTAGATAAAATAAGAACATTCTCTTAATATATGTATTAACTGAACAAAATTAAGTGAATTCTTCCTGTTTGTATTAGTTAACTTTATCCAAAACAAAGTTTTGGTCCACCTGTATTTTTTCTGGAATAAAGGTACAATTACATTTACATCAATCTTTGTTTTTCATCAAAATCATAGATTGATGAGTGTACCTTTGTGTATGTTAGGCTACAAAGTCTGCAGGTTATTTGAAATTGCACTTTTTATGATAAAACTCTTTCAATTTAAGTGATTATTCATACAAATCCAACCTGCGGTTGTGAATTCTGGGGCATTGTCGTTGACGTCCAGAATGTTGATGATGAGGTTGATTGTAACAGCTTGTCCAGATCCTTCCTCGTCTCGAGCTGTCACAGTCAGATCATAACGTCGCTTCTTCTCGTAGTCGATACAATTTCCGTCACCTGGAGTGGGACAATTTTCCACAAATACAACTCCAGAAGAGGGATCAATTCGAAACCTGAAGTCAAACAATTGAAAGGCAATATTACAATTAAACAATAAACTGACCATTAGAATTAATAAATTCAACCTTTTATTTGGACTTTATGTTAATTTGCCCTTGATCTAAATTCTTACAGATTTGTGCCATCACCAATCAGGCCAAACCGAATGCCGCTAGTCCCCCGAATGCCTGAATCAGGATCTGTAGCCTGAAAAAGTCAAACAATGTCGTACCATATTGTCTTGTGGCAAAACACCATATAATGTACCTTAAAATCAATCAGCAGAATGTATAAGTTATATTTTTAGACTGTTTGAAAATCAATTTCATTGGTGGCACTTACAGAAGAGAGAAAATTCCTGTATACATTTTAAAGAGGCTTATATAGGGGAGATAATTCATGTACTTTGGAGATAGTTATAAAGGGGTGACAATACCAGAATTTTGATAAAACTTATAAAGGGGAGAGAATACCTGTATTTTGGTGACACTGGTACCCCCTGGGGCCGTCTCCAGAATACTCTCAGTGTAGCTGGCTTGATTGAATTGTGGCAGATTGTCGTTGACATCTAGAATGTTGACGGTAACTGTGGCTGTTCCTGACTGCTTGGGTGTTTCGTTTTGAGTCTCAATGGCAATCACCTAATTTCACAAAGATTACCATATACATTAAAACATACCAGGTCCTATAAGGAACACATTTACAATAGCAAATACACATTTTTTCCTTGAAATAGTTAAAAAGAATTAACAAGTTTTAGTCATCAAAAGTATAAAGCTCTCTGAAACTTGAAAATGTGGAAAAATTTAAACAGTCCATTCAACACAAGACAGAGCTAGCTGCAGAGGCTACAAAATGTGATTAGACGTAAGTTTTAACTTTCACTCCATTTATATTCTAGTGGACCCCCTCCACTCACCCTCATGGTGTAAACTCTTGGTCCCCTTTCGTAATCTATGAGGGAGGTGTTCTTGACCAGAATAATGGCCGGTGTGCTTCCTTGTCCTGTAGCTGGGGAGACTTCAAACTCAGCAGTGTACTGGTCCAAAGTCAGAGTGTATACACCGTTAGGTCCCTGTCAAATAAAATCACACATATAACAGGACATCATGTTTTAATAAAGAACAGAAACTGACAATTAAATATCACTACACAAAAGAAAGGCTAAAAGATGAAGACATTAAAAAGCTAATATGCTCCAGAATGTGGTAAGATCTTAAGAGGTGAGCGTACATTTTTTTTAGGGAGATTTTTACCCTACAGCCAAAGCAGCATTTAAATTCAGAATGTTCTACCTATCCCCAGTATTTATTATCATGTGTCTTGAATATTGGTTCATCATCACAATAGGAAAAAGTTAGCCATTAATGAACACCACATTAAGCAGGAAAGCAGAATCTATTGCTTAAAGAATGTTATGTTGTAATCTAATACAACTTTGAAGAGCTTTGAATCTAATATTTGTTCATTTTTTCTAGAATCAAGGGAGAGAATTAGAGAAAAACTTACCACATCCAAATCAGTCACACTCAGACTCAGATTGGGGAGGGGGGTCTTGTTTGGGGTATCCTCAGGAATGGACACTTGGTAGTTGACAGGGTCAAAGGTCGGTGCCTGGTCGTTGATATCATATATGTTGATACGAACTGAAGTTCTAGCCGTTGTCTGAGCATCATTTCCTAGCACCAGTGGATTTAAACTGATGACTTCACGTGCCTAAAAATATTTTGATGTGGCCATCTTTAAAACAGAGGTAATCAGAGATTACAAAGCTCACCTCAACGAATGTTGTCTTTATGTAAGGCAAAGTCACACAATTACCCGGCCAACAAAGAGTGCACAGCAGATTCAGCATCCGAAGCAAGCCTGGTAGTGTACATTCTTAGATGTATCATCCATGCAAGTTTGGTCACATAGGGCTTATAGTTACTTGGAATGAGATCACCTCACCTACACCAAAAACTGCACCAAAAATGTTAACCTGCTCCAGAAACATTAACCTGGTCATTCCTTTGCTGAAACTGCAGCATCTGAAACTTTACTGGTACAATGAAACACACTAGAAGCATCTTCCATGCATGTCTAATCAATATAGGATACAGAAGTACTGAAAAAGAAAACTGCTCCAAAAAACTCAACCTTAACCTGGGACGCCGACGCCGAGGGTATTACATAAGCTCTCCCAACTTCACTGAGGTGAGCTAAAAATTGTTTGGTTGCCCTCTCCCGACCTACTGATTAAAAATGGCCTGACTCAAAACTTATTACTGTGGAATCATTTTTATTTGTGGGGGGCAATGTTCGTGGGTATCAAAAAAAATTTTTGGTTTGTGGGGACGTAATTTTGTTCATAACAAGTTCGTTTTTTCCTAATTCAAGTTTTAATAAATAACAAAAAAATGTTTGTATATACTTTCGATGGGATGTAATTAAAATTCATGTGTCAAGGTTACCCACGAAAACCAAGAAAACCCACGAACAATGATGATTCCACAATATTACATTCCAGGACAAGAAGTTTTTTAGTACTTTTATCCTGAGTCAGAAGAGGGCAAGCAAACATTATTTTAAAGTAGGTCTATTAAAGATATGTCTGTACATGACTGCCAATATAATTAACATAAAGTATGAGGCCTATTCTATAACAAGAGGCCCACGGGCCTTATAGGTCACCTGAGTATCGTGTAACAACTTTCAAACAATTAAAATTGGTTCATAATTATAAACTTAAATTAGCATGATTACTCTATTTACTTAATACCCAGATGTAGATCAGAGTAACAAAGAGAAAATGCACTTCCACTTTATAACCAGTTATGCACCTCACCCCAAAGGAACCACTAACCCTGGGGCCACATATTTCAAAATTTTGCAAATTTTATCATAAAATGATTGATCAATACTAAAGAGCAGATTTCGAAGCATTAATTTATTTTCAGACTATTGTAACCCCCCCCCCCCTAGACCCAGGGGGCATAAAAAATAACCATTTTGCTAGATGCACCTTTCTTCATCATAAATATATATACTTG
This sequence comes from Saccostrea cuccullata, assembly GCF_032062105.1. Lineage (NCBI taxonomy): Eukaryota > Metazoa > Mollusca > Bivalvia > Ostreida > Ostreidae > Saccostrea > Saccostrea cuccullata. Next base: position 338,407 of record NW_026930321.1, read on the forward strand.
GATCATTGCCATAAAACCCAGGAGCAAAGGAAAAGATTTTCAAAGAATTAATGCACTTTCACTATATAATCAATAGAGCCCCACCCTAATACCAGAACCCCTGATCCTAGGGCATTAAAATTCACAATTTTGGAAGTGGCACTCTTGCTCATCATAACTATGTACTTACTGTAAATCACTTTTTATGCGCGAGAACTTTATTTTCGCGTAATTACGCGAGACAGTGTGCTCGCAAAAATTTAAATCTCGTGTATAATAGTATTCCTTAGGATTATATATAAGGCAATAACCACAATTCTTGAAAATTTTGTCTCGCTAATCAACAGTCAATGCCTTTTTCATGAAAATAAGGTGTCGCGAAAACTTAGTGATCTACAGTAGTTAGTTTATTTAATACCCAGAAGCAGAGAAGAAGATTTTCAAAGAATAATGCATTTTCACTATATAATCAATTGAGCCCAGCCCTAACATCAGAACCCCTGACCCTGGGGCCAAAAACTTCACAATTTTATCAGAACTATGTGCTTAGTTAGTTTATTTAGTACCCAAAAGCAGAGAAGATTTTCAAAGAATAAATGCATTTTCAATATATGATCAATACAGCCCCGCCCTAACACCAGAACCCCTGGCCTTTGGGCCATAAAATTCACAATTTTGGAAGAAGCACTCTTTCTCATCATAACTATGTACTTAGTTAGTTTATTCAATACCCAGGAATAGAGAAGAAGATTTTCAAAGAATTAATGCATTTTCACTATATGATCAATAGAGCCCCGCCCTAACACCAGAACCCCTGACCCTGGGGCCATAAAATTCACAATTTTGAAAGAGGCATTCTTGCTCAACATAACTATATACTTAATTAGTTTATTTAATACCCAGAAGCAGAGAAGAAGATTTTCAAAGAAATAATGCATTTTCACTATATAATCTATATAGCCCCGCCCAAGCACAAGAACCCCTGACCCTGGGGCCATGAATTTCACAATTTTGGTTGAGGACTCAATGCTCATTACATTCATGCCAACAGTTTGCCTGCTTGATGTCCAGGAGTAAAGAAGAGGATTTTTAAAGATTGCAATAATTTTGGTGGTTTTGGCCCCACCTCAGGCCCCAGGGGGGCAGGGACCATAAAATTCACAATTTTTGTTCCCCTTCACCAATAGATGCTGTATACAAAATTTGGTTGAAATTGGTTCAGTGGTTAATGTTAAGACAAGACGGATGACGACTGACAAAAACGGATAGCAATAGGTCACCTGAGTTACTCAGGTGACCTAAAAAGTGACTTCCACCCAAAAACAAAATTTTTCTTGAATAATGTCCAAACTGAAGTATATTATGGTAAAAAAACAGCAAAATAATACTAAATGAAGTTTGATATCTTTGAGGGAAACCTAAATGCATCATTTAAAGACAATTTTTCAGTTTTTTATGCTAAATCGATTGAAGCTGGTTAATTATTTACACAAAGGTGTATTCTATTACAGTAGAACACGCTTATCACGAAGTGCCACAGACAGATGATTTTGCTTTCTTATAAGAAAACGTTGTTTCATCCTTCAAGTTAAAAATATACTGTAAAATCACATATTTTCATGGGAGCAAATTTTCGGTTTTAGGAAAAAATATTGGATTTGAGACTAGATTTTGTGGTTGGAGAATATTAAGTAGAAATTCATATGAAATTTTAAATTTTGTGGTGGTCATAAATTCCTGGATCTCTTCATGTCTTAAAAACAAAGAAAATTAATCCCCACATGAAAATAAAGATTTCACTGTCAAATAAAGTCATGGGGAATGAAAATTACTTCGCTGTAAGCATCAATTCATTATAAGCATGTTTGCTATAATGGTGTTCTACTGTACTTACAATGATGCCCAAATCTTCATGGCCCTTGGCAAAGGCTGGGCTTTCACGGTCCAAAGGGATTCTATTAGTTATGTTTCCAGTCACAGGATCAATAATAAATTTGTCTCCAGTTGCTGCAAGAAAATATCTATATATTACATTGTTGGCTTATGAACATGTAAGGCTTGATAATGGATATTTATCACATTTTTATGCTTTCAAAACATCTTCTATCCACACTCCTTATTATGAAGTATGTAAAGTCAGCCATAATAAAATTCACTGTAATTTCATTTTTACAGATTCGTATATTTTTCCCACACTGCCAAGCCAATTTTGATCTTCAGAAGTTCACTTGCTTGGTTAAAAAATAAATTTATTTGAAGTTTTCAGAAACTGTCTTGTAAAAATAATATGATCACGACTTAAAAATTACATGACAGTTTATTTTAAAGGAATACATGCTTTTTCTTGTAATCTTGTAAAACTGTCATTTTCATTATTTCATGCCTTTTCTTTAATTTTTTCTTTTTTAAATTTAATTTGCTAAAGCTCTTTTACTCTAAAAGCTTTAAACTAACTAAAGCATAGCTGTCTGTGAACCTTGTCAAAGCATAAAAAAATTGCATAGTGTATTGAAATTGTAAGAAAACATTGTCAAACCATACCCACTATATCTATGAACATAATTAATCTTTTTAGATGGAATCAACTAATGATATTTACTCATAAACAAGCAACAAGTCTGATAAGTTTTATATCTATGATGCACATGCTTTGCAATAATATAACTTGAGGTACTAAGTGTTCCAAGAAAAATGTCAGTCTTAATTGCCCTAAATATATACACTCAATACATGTACTGAAAATATTGCATTGGAAAGAGAGAATATTTCTCAACACTCAACATGTCTCCTTCCAAACTAAAGAGCACTTCTTATCCCAAATCCAATGAGAATGAATTTTAGACAATTCCAGCACTGAAGACTGTATTTAAGATACCGGTATGATATGCAATATGAAGTTTGAGTTGAATTCAAATTGTAAAACAGTTACACTTTCCAGCAAATGAATAATTTGAACAGACTTATTTGTGCTGATTTAACTGCTTTGACTCTAAATTGATGGAAAGAGGGTAAAAATAAACATCTTCATGGACCACAAGGCTCACCTGAGTCCCATGGCCATGATGTTTTTCATTAGATTTTCTCTATGGTATACTCTTATGTAAAACACATTGATTGTCTATTGAGGCCTAACTCTACTCTATGGGCTATATTCTGTACAACTTGTATCCACACTTCTTGAGAGTGATTCTATATCATAAATTAACAATGTAATTATAAGGCTGCCTCTATCTCCAAGGGTTGGACAAACTTAAATGTAGACACAGAAAAAAAACTTTCACAAAATTTTAAACTTTTCTGGTGAAGTAGTTCTTGTGAAGAAGATTTTTGAAAAATATTTCATTAAATGGGACTGCTGATAATGGGACACAATTGGTACCCATGGGAATTCCAACAGATTGTTGGAAAATAGTCTTCTAAACCCCAGGGTACTTGTTTTTAACAAAATAATTTTGTTTTAAAAAAAAAAAAGGCTCGTCTATCTTTTGGTGGTCTGCATGTAAACCATTAGATTTCTTGATATTGGACAAAATTGTAGTATTTTGAAAAATTGTTTCTAGACCAAGAAATAGACACAGAGACCATGGAAGACGGATGATGGATCATTACAATTTGCATAAACTCTTCTGGTTTATGGCTAAACAAGAAGAATTTTTAAATAAAAAAGTAATTAAATATTAGTTTGTAAGATAATTGAGGGTATTAATTAATACTTTTGTGGTAAAAAAAAATTATATAAATGAACGTGCAATGTTATCTAACAACAAAGATTGATTTCCATAAGAAAATATCAACATACAACACTGAAAAAAATACAACAAAATGAAAAGCCGATAAAGCAATCTGTATCAACTACATGCAAGTTAACCAAGCCAGAAAACCCAAAAAACTAAACACTTTGAATGTTTGTAAGATTAACTCTTGAAACATGTTTAACATTTATCTGTTTACCTTATCAATGTAATTATTTTTAGCAATTATGAGGAAAAACGTTTCGCCAATGTTAAATTAAGCTTACTGTGGTGCTATGTTTAAAACTTGGAAAGGGGAGAAAACTGTAATGTGCAGTAAACTTACCATCTGTAAAATGAAATGTGAAGAATGTGAAATGAAAAATCACGGAACAACATATCAAAGAAATAAATAAATGAACAATGTAAATAACTAAATGAATAAATTAACAAGCTAACAAACAAAATTTAAAACTAAAACATAGGTAATCAAAGATTACTAAGCTCACCTCGACGAATGTTATCAGTGTAAGTAATGCAAATCTCATATCATATTTTCTTAATAGTTAGTATTTATCCAGACAACAATATTCTTGCAAGTTCTGTTTAACCCCTTACATGGTGTATACACATTTCTACATGTCTAGCATGAAAACCATATATAGTGTAAACAAATATTCATAACTTTGTTAATACTGCATATCTAGGACCAGGAAGTTCATTGGGATTGACCTGTTCCAAAAACTTTAACATGGCTCTTGTTTGGAAAAAATAAGTCAGATCCAGCATCCGAAACAAATCTGGTAGTGTCCATCCCTAAATGCATCATCCATGCAAGTTTGGTTCAGGTAGGGCTTATAGTTACTTGGGAATGAAAATGTAGGTCAGATCCAGCATCCGAAGCAAGTCTGGTAGTGTCCATCCCTAGATGCATCATCCATGCCAGTTTGGTTCAGGTAGGGCTTATAGTTATTTAGGAATGAAAATGTAGGTCAGATCCAGTATCTGAAGCAAGTCTGGTAGTGTCAATCCCTAGATGTATTATCCATGCAAGTTGTGTTCAGGTTGGTCTTATAGTTACTTGGGAATGAAAATGTAGGTCAGATCCAGCATCCGAAGCAAGTCTGGTAGTGTCCATCCCTAGATGCATCATCCATGCAAATTTGGTCTGGGTAGGATTATAGTTCCTTGGGAATGGACCTGCTCCGAAAATTTAACCTGGTCACTCATCTGGAAAATGTAGGTCAGATCCAGCATCCGAAGCATATCTGGTAGTGTCATCCCTACATGCATCATCCATGCAAGTTTGGTCAAGGTGAGCTTATAGTTACTTGGGAATGGACCTGCTCCAAAAACTTTAACCTGGTCACTCATCTGGAAAATGTAGGTCAGATCCAGCATCCGTAGCAAGTCTGGTAGTGTCCATCCCTAAATGCATCATCCATGCAAGTTTGGTCCTGGTAGGGCTGATAGTTCCTTGGGAATGGACCTGCTCCAAAAACTTTAACCTGGTCACTCATCTGGAAAATGTAAATCAGATCCAGCATCCGTAGCAAGTCTGGTAGTGTCCATCCCTAGGTGCATCATCCATGCAAGTTTGATTCAGGTAGGGCTTATAGTTACTTGGGAATGGACTTGCTCCTAAAACTTTAACCTGGTACGCCGACGCCAATGCTGGGGGTATAGCATAAGCTCATCTCGACTTCGTCGAGGTGAGCTAAAAATTACGGTATAAATAAATCGAAAAAAAAACATACCAGCTTAAAATAATGAAATGTGAATTGAAATTCTTTGTGTACAACAAAAACAATGGCAAGACTCAGGGAAAGTCTTCCCGCGTTTTTGTTGTGTGAAAAACAATATGTGAAAATAAACAACTTTGACCTTTGTATATTTTTTTTAAGTTTATTCCTCTTAATCACCGTTCTTTACCAAAATGAATGTAGAGAATATTTTTATTAACATTATATTTTTTAAAATTTCATATTTAGTAGACTGCATCTTTTCAAATAACAATATCAACTTCCAAAATAAAATCTGCACAACCCATAGAACTAAAAATATTCATATATTAGAGAGAACAAAATATAATGCAAGAACAAAACTTACACAATATAAAATGCTTCTATTTCAATGCATGCTGGTTCATATTATCATATATTTAAAATACAGTAAAAACTTACTTTGTGTAAAAAAATATTGAATGTCTCTAGGATTGCTTGTATCCCCATCTACTGCTTTCACGTAGTTCACATTTGTGCCCTGTCATCACATAAAGCAAGCATAACCAGTGGAACATTTAGTTTATAAATCAGTATATTTCAAAACATTAAAGATATTCAAAATATTTGATCTTTAAAGAACTTATTATTTGTCTAATCATTTTTATTTTTTGAAAAATGGTGAAAGAAGGGAGGTAACTTTACCGCTGGTAATCCCTCTGGTGTGTTGACGTCATTAGCTATAATAAATCTGGGCGGAGCATCCTGGACATTCAACACCGTTATTTCTAAACTTCTGTCTGTGTAGTGTACACCATCCTAAAAAAGTAGACAATTAAAAAAAAATTGAACATTTCTTTTACTGAGAGATTTCGGTTCTGCCATTCAAGATGAGTTTAGGCTTTTCCACTGAAAATTATCTGAAAGGGTTCAGGAACATATACCAACATATTTTTTTTTTATAGTGAACTTTTCTTTTTTTATATTCTTGAGGAACTCTTAACTTATTAAATTGAATTTTAATTAAATGCCAGTATTTTGGGTGAGGGATGGTAATACATGTAGTTTATAGAATAAAAAATGTAATGCATTTTTTTTTAATAGGATGGACATGGCTGACATTGAATTGATTTCTTTCCAGTGGATTGAGGGTCTTATAAGGTTCATAGCATAATGCCTTTATTTGGAGGGGGTCTAATAATTCAAAGTTTTCTGTCTTCTTTTTATTATTTTAACTGGATCAACCCTTCAGATTCCATTCTTATAATAAGTTGGGAAAGTTCCATCCCATGGACCTTCATCTAAGCATAAGCCAAAATCATGAGCTATCAGGGGAGATAAGAAGTACTTTAATTACGGCCCAGTAGTTTATGGTGAATTTCTTTCAGTACTTACATAAGCTGTTAAAGGCATCTGGTAAAATGGTCTAGTTTCATAATCCAGAGTTCCATCTAAATAAATAAATCCATTCCAATCCTTGTTGGAAGATGTCTGACGATTTAGTTTAAACTTGTTACAAACATCAACATACTAGAAAAAAAGGAAAAAAGTGAAAAATCTCAAAATGCATTTAATCATAAAATTCAAGTACATATACCCTATGATCTTCCTAAATAATATTATGCATACTTACGGGGCTAGCTAGGGCTTTTGTTACATTACACTCCACTGTAATTGTACCAGTATTAGATGTGTCAACATCAGTGACTCTGAGATTGGAATACACTGTAGTACCAATGGGGGCATCCTATGATTAAAAAAAAAACATACTTCTTCAAAATGAGCTAAACAGACATGTAAAATTAGATTTTGGGCCTTAGCATTACCATGAGACATCTGAAAGCATTAAATATATTCAAGCAAGAGCAACGTCACCAATAACCCCTGAAGTGATGATTGAAGTACTTTATCATTAGATATTCCTTTTGTTGAAATGTTATCATCAATTTTATCCCATGTCTACCCCTTTATCCTGTGGATATGCCTCAATGGATATTTTTTTTATATCCCACAGTTTTAAAAGTGCAGTTCTGACATCACAAAGGTTTTTGCGTTAGCATGAGAAAATAAAATTAAGTGGAATCCTATATAAAAACAGTGTAAACCATTGGTTGTGAAGTATTAAACATAGAGTAAAAAGAATCTTTTATTATTTGACATTGGATATGACTTTAATCCTGACCAACTCGCCAAGACTTGGGGATAAATACACAACTTGTTGGATAACAAGAGGCCCAAGGGCCACATCGCTCACCTGAGCATTGTGGCCCTGCCCTACCCCCAGGGGTCATGATTTGAACAAACTTGAATCTACACTAACTGAGGATGCTTCCAGATAAATATGATCAGTCATGGCTTTGCTATTCTTGAGAAGAAGATTTTAAAAAGAATTTTCCTATATATTTCTAATTAAAATTATGATCAGTTATTTTGGCCCTGCCCTACCCCCGGGGATCCTGATTTGAACAAATTTGAATCTACACTACCTGAGGATGCTTCCATAAAAATATGATCAGTCATGGATTTGCTATTCTTGAGAAGGAGATTTTTAAAAGAATTTTCCTATATATTTCTGAGTAAAACATTGATCGGCCATTTTGGCCCTGCCCTACCCCCAGGGGTCATGATTTGAACAAACTTGAATCTACACTACCTGAGCATGCTTCCATATAAATATGATCAGTCATGGCTTTGCTATTCTTGAGAAAAAGATTTTTAAAGAATTTTCCTATATATTTCTATGCAAAACTTTGATCAGTTATTTTGGCCCTGCCCTACCCCCGGGGATCCTGATTTGAACAAACTTGAATCTACACTACCTGAGGATGCTTCCATATAAATATGATCAGTCATGGATTTGCTATTCTTGAGAAGGAGATTTTTAAAAGAATTTTCCTATATATTTCTGAGTAAAACATTGATCGGCCATTTTGGCCCTGCCCTACCCCCAGGGGTCATGATTTGAACAAACTTGAATCTACACTACCTGAGCATGCTTCCATATAAATATGATCAGTCATGGTTTTTCCTATATATTTCTAAGTAAAACTATGATCAGTTATTTTGGCCCTGCCCTACCCCCGGGGATCCTGATTTGAACAAATTTGAATCTACACTACCTGAGGATGCTTCCATAAAAATATGATCAGTCATGGATTTGCTATTCTTGAGAAGGAGATTTTTAAAAGAATTTTCCTATATATTTCTGAGTAAAACATTGATCGGCCATTTTGGCCCTGCCCTACCCCCAGGGGTCATGATTTGAACAAACTTGAATCTACACTACCTGAGCATGCTTCCATATAAATATGATCAGTCATGGCTTTGCTATTCTTGAGAAAAAGATTTTTAAAGAATTTTCCTATATATTTCTATGCAAAACTTTGATCGGCCATTTTGGCCCTGCCCTACCCCCGGGGATCCTGATTTGAACAAACTTGAATCTACACTACCTGAGGATGCTTCCATATAAATATGATCAGTCATGGATTTGCTATTCTTGAGAAGAAGATTTTTAAAAGAATTTTCCTATATATTTCTGAGTAAAACATTGATCGGCCATTTTGGCCCTGCCCTAACCCCAGGGATCATGATTTGAACAAACTTGAATCTACACTACCTGAGGATGCTTCCATGTAAATATGATCAGTCATGGCTTTGCTATTCTTGAGAAGAAGATTTTAAAAAGAATTTTCCTATATATTTCTATGTAAAACTTTGATCAGTTATTTTGGCCCTGCCCTACCCCCGGGGATCCTGATTTGAACAAACTTGAATCTACACTACCTGAGGATGCTTCCATATAAATATGATCAGTCATGGATTTGCTATTCTTGAGAAGAAGATTTTAAAAAGAATTTTCCTATATATTTCTGAGTAAAACATTGATCGGCCATTTTGGCCCTGCCCTACCCCCGGGGATCATGATTTGAACAAACTTGAATCTACACTACCTGAGGATGCTTCCATGTAAATATGATCAGTCATGGCTTTGCTATTCTTGAGAAGAAGATTTTAAAAAGAATTTTCCTATATATTTCTAAGTAAAACTATGATCAGTTATTTTGGCCCTGCCCTACCCCCGGGGATCCTGATTTGAACAAATTTGAATCTACACTACCTGAGGATGCTTCCATAAAAATATGATCAGTCATGGATTTGCTATTCTTGAGAAGGAGATTTTTAAAAGAATTTTCCTATATATTTCTGAGTAAAACATTGATCGGCCATTTTGGCCCTGCCCTACCCCCAGGGGTCATGATTTGAACAAACTTGAATCTACACTACCTGAGCATGCTTCCATATAAATATGATCAGTCATGGCTTTGCTATTCTTGAGAAGAAGATTGTAAAAAGAATTTTACTATATATTTCTATGCAAAACTTTGATCAGTTATTTTGGCCCTGCCCTACCCCCGGGGATCCTGATTTGAACAAACTTGAATCTACACTACCTGAGGATGCTTCCAAATAAATATGATCAGTCATGGATTTGCTATTCTTGAGAAGGAGATTTTTAAAAGAATTTTCCTATATATTTCTGAGTAAAACATTGATCGGCCATTTTGGCCCTGCCCTACCCCCAGGGGTCATGATTTGAACAAACTTGAATCTACACTACCTGAGCATGCTTCCATATAAATATGATCAGTCATGGCTTTTCCTATATATTTCTAAGTAAAACTATGATCAGTTATTTTGGCCCTGCCCTACCCCCGGGGATCCTGATTTGAACAAATTTGAATCTACACTACCTGAGGATGCTTCCATAAAAATATGATCAGTCATGGATTTGCTATTCTTGAGAAGGAGATTTTTAAAAGAATTTTCCTATATATTTCTGAGTAAAACATTGATCGGCCATTTTGGCCCTGCCCTACCCCCAGGGGTCATGATTTGAACAAACTTGAATCTACACTACCTGAGCATGCTTCCATATAAATATGATCAGTCATGGCTTTGCTATTCTTGAGAAAAAGATTTTTAAAGAATTTTCCTATATATTTCTATGCAAAACTTTGATCGGCCATTTTGGCCCTGCCCTACCCCCGGGGATCCTGATTTGAACAAACTTGAATCTACACTACCTGAGGATGCTTCCATATAAATATGATCAGTCATGGATTTGCTATTCTTGAGAAGAAGATTTTTAAAAGAATTTTCGTATATATTTCTGAGTAAAACATTGATCGGCCATTTTGGCCCTGCCCTAACCCCAGGGATCATGATTTGAACAAACTTGAATCTACACTACCTGAGGATGCTTCCATGTAAATATGATCAGTCATGGCTTTGCTATTCTTGAGAAGAAGATTTTAAAAAGAATTTTCCTATATATTTCTATGTAAAACTTTGATCAGTTATTTTGGCCCTGCCCTACCCCCGGGGATCCTGATTTGAACAAACTTGAATCTACACTACCTGAGGATGCTTCCATATAAATATGATCAGTCATGGATTTGCTATTCTTGAGAAGAAGATTTTTAAAAGAATTTTCCTATATATTTCTGAGTAAAACATTGATCGGCCATTTTGGCCCTGCCCTACCCCCGGGGATCATGATTTGAACAAACTTGAATCTACACTACCTGAGGATGCTTCCATATAAATATGATCAGTCATGGCTTTGTTATTCTTGAGAAGAAGATTTTAAAAGAATTTTCCTATATATTTCTATGAAAACTTTGATCAGTTATTTTGGCCCTGCCCTACCCCCGGGGATCCTGATTTGAACAAACTTGAATCTACACTACCTGAGGATGCTTCCATATAAATATGATCAGTCATGGATTTGCTATTCTTGAGAAGAAGATTTTTAAAAGAATTTTCCTATATATTTCTGAGTAAAACATTGATCGGCCATTTTGGCCCTCCCCTACCCCCGGGGATCCTGACTTGAACAAATTTGAATCTACACTACCTGAGGATGCTTCCATGTAAATATGATCAGTCATGGCTTTGCTATTCTTGAGAAGAAGATTTTAAAAAGAATTTTCCTATATATTTCTATGTAAAACTTTGATCGGCCATTTTGGCCCTGCCCTGCCCTACCCCCAGGGGTCATGATTTGTATAAACTTGAATCTACACTACCTGAGGATGCTTCCATATAAATATGATCAATTATGGCTTTGCTATTCTTGAGAAGAAGATTTTTAAAGAATTTTCCTATATACTTCTGTGTTAAACTTTGATCGGCCATTTTGGCCCGGCCCTACCCCCGGGGGTCATGATTTGAACAAATTTGAATCTACACTACCTGAGGATGTTTCCCCATAAGTTTCATCTTTCCTGACACAGTAGTTCTTCAGAAGAAGATTTTTAAAACATGCCACCAAATTTTCACTAATTCTCAATTATCTCCCCTTGAATGAGGGCGTGGCCCTTCATTTGAACAAACTAGAATCCCCTTCACCCAAGGATGCTTTGTGGCAAGTTTGGTTGAAATTGGCCCAGCGGTTCTTGAGAAGAAGTCAAAAATGTGAACAGTTCACAGACAGACGGACAGACAGACAGACGGACGCTGGACAAAATTTGATTAGAAAAGCTCACTTGAGCCTTCGGCTCAGGTGAGCTAAAAATCATATCCAACTAGAAATCATGGAAGACCTTATATATATTCTACATGCCCTTTAATATCAAAACTCACCTCAGACACTGATGCCGTCAGTGTGTCTGTAGAAAACACAGGTGGTTCATCATTAGCATCAATGATGACAACTCTAGACTGTCTCTGAGCCTGTAAAGATCACCTTAATTTATCAATTTCATTCATTAATGCATTAGTTTTTGTCAAGTTTACAAATTTTCAATAAATTTAAGAAATTGGTATTTACCATTAGTACAGTTTTTGTTAGCACAAGAGAACAGTTATCTAGCAAGTTAAGTTTACATCTACCACTATTTCAAAAAAATTTATTAATTAGGCCATGCAATGTTAATTACTTGGTTCTCAGGCCTTTTTTCAAGAAATATGATGAGGGAGGGAAGCATTTTTTTTCTTTTTTATTGCCCCCAAAACATGATGAGGTAGCTTTTTACATTGTACAAAACCTCAAAAAATGATGAGGGAGGTGATTTGGTGTTTATATTTTATTGATTTAGCAATAAAAAGGGTCAATGAGGCACCCTTGGAAGAGATGAGGGAGGGCCTGAGAACCAAGAAATTAATTTTTTTTTGCCTTACCTGTAATCCATTGCTGCCAGTGGCTATCACTGTTACTAATAAAGTTGGGTTTGTCTACAATAAATAAAGATATATCTTTTTGTTTATAAAATTGACTCCCATACTAATTAAATATTCGGAGTTTGAATTTAATATACCGTATAAGAATTTTTAGCGAGGATTTAATTTTGGCTTTATTAGCAAGAGTGCTAAGATAGCTAAAATTGCATATCGCTAAAAATTAATTGCATTTTATTTGTAATGACCTCTTTAGTGAGCTTTTTCATATCGCTAAAATTGCTTCTAGCTAAAAATTGAATACCCGTTTTTAAGGACAAATCGTTAAATTTGCGTCTCACTAAAATTTCCACTTATAAGGTATTAATATATCATAAATTTATTTTATTTCATTGAAAAAAAAGTGAATCTTAATTTTGAATTGACTGTAATATTATACAACCTAATGCAAGGAATTTATGTCCCCTGTTTAAAGACAAAATAATTGGGTGGAAGGTTTAAGAAAGGAAAGAAGAATTAACCATGACCTTTCATCTTTAGACATCTAAAAAAGATTGTTTTTTTTAACCTAATTGAGTCTGACTCATTACCCTTAAGTTTTACCGTAAACAGACTTAAAGAAATTCAGCATTTGGAAACTATATCTTAAGACAAGATGTATTTATTTTACCTCATAGTCCAGCAGCCTCCTCAATCTTACTTCACCTGTCGCTCTGTTGACAATAAACTTATCTGTTTCCAACATATCGTAGGTGATGCCATCTGGTCCCCCTCCCTGGGCCAACAGTGTATAGACAACAGTACCTAGCAACACATATTCAGATTGAATGTTGCAATTCACAAAACTATCATTCATCTTCAATTCCATGCAAAGGAAAATCAACATGTTTAAACTATATATTGATTGAAACAGTTTTCCCCACACATTATCAGTACATGAACAAATTTTTCATCCACTTTAAAGTAAAAAACTATTCTTATAATGTAACTGGAAAAGAAATTATATATTGTTTTAAGTGAACATTGCTTTGATACAATTGACAGTTGACCCTACATTACTTGTACCATTACAATTGATAGTACATTGTACACCCAGAATGGCTTGTACCATTACAATTGATAGTACATCTTACATGACTTGTACCATAACAATTGATAGAACACCCTGCATGACTTACACCATTACATTTGATAGTACACGTTACACGGCTTGTACCATTACAATTAATAGAACACCCTGCATGGCTTGTACCATAACAATTGATAGAACACCCTGCATAACTTGTAACATTACAATTGATAGTACACCCTGCATGACTTGTACCATTACAATTGACATTACACCCTACATGACTTGTACCATTACAATTGATAGTACACCTTACATGACTTGTACCATTACAATTGATAGTACACCTTACATGACTTGTACCATTACAATTGACATTACACCCTACATGACTTGTACCATTACAATTGATAGTACACCTTACATGACTTGTACCATTACAACTGAAAGCACACATTTCATGACTTATACCATTACAATTGATAGCTGCATGAATTGTACCATTACAATTGACATTACACCCTGCATAACTTGTAACATTACAATTGATAGTACACCTTACATGACTTGTACCATTACAATTGACATTACACCCTACATGACTTGTACCATTACAATTGATGGTAAAACCCTACATGACTTGTACCATTACAATTGATAGTACACCTTACATGACTTGTACCATTACAATTGATGGTAAAACCCTACATGACTTGTACCATTACAATTGATAGTACACCTTACATGACTTGTACCATTACAATTGACATTACACCCTACATGACTTGTACCATTACAATTGATAGTACACCTTACATGACTTGTACCATTACAATTGACAGAACACCCTGCATGACTTGTACCATTATAATTGATAGTACACCTTACATGACTTGTACTATTAAAATTGACATTACACCCTGCATAACTTGTAACATTACAATTGATAGTACACCTTACATGACTTATACCATTACAATTGATAGTACACCCTGCATGATTTGTACCATTACAATTGATAGTACACCTTACATGACTTGTACCATTACAACTGAAAGCACACATTTCATGACTTATACCATTACAATTGATAGCTGCATGAATTGTACCATTACAATTGACATTACACCTTCCATGACTTGTACCATTACTTACCCACTGCTGTGTCTTCTTCGATTCTTAATGCGTTCATGTCATTGATCCATGTGGGAGGATTCTGTCCATTTACTGCAATAACATAACAAAATGCATCTAGTGCTTGACACTCTTCTGTTAGATTATATATACTATAATAATGACTTCCTTCACAAGACAGTACAAAAGTATTCAGCTTGAATTTAAACATAATCCTTTTTTTTAATCTTATCATATTTATTATCATTCATAAAAGATCATGTACCCAATGTAGCAAGGACATTAAAGGCAAAGAGACCAATCACTGATGATAGCCACATCCTTTTTTATTCAGTTGTCTGCCCTGAAAAAGAAATGTATTACCGGTAAGTGACAAAGGCATATTGCATGCTGTGAAACATCTCATGGCTGTTGGTGGTGTTAAGTTGATCTGTAACCTGACCAAATCTTTACAAAGAAAACTCAAAACAGGTCGAGACCACTAGATTTTCTGACGTCAGCATAAATTTGCATGTAAATTAGCAATCTGTTTACTTTGCGTACTGCTGAATGAATCGCAATGCATTGTGAGCTACTACAAGTACCCAGCTGTGTTGAAAATAAAGGGTAACTTGAAATGTTCCATGGAAACTTATTTTCAATTCTTTTTTTGAGATTTGTGAAAGAAATATTTAAAATGATGTATAATCTTTCATTTCTATGCTCACCTTTACAAAATTTGCTTTATGAAGCCTTATATCAACTTACAATACATCGGCCTAAACCACTGTTTAAAGAGATGTAGGTGCTATCGTGTCAATAAAACATTGAGTTTTTTTCACTTGATACACATGTACATAGTTTTAGCAGGTAGTATAAAGGTCCTTAGTTCTAGACAACAGGAGATGGTGTGCAATTATTATTTAACCCCTCAATATTACAGAAAGTGTTTTATGCATATGTACATGCAAACGTCAAAGCATTTGTACGGTACTTGAAGCAACTATTAATCATCTAAAATAACTCCAATATTAAATGTCAGCATGGAGCAATGTCTTTAGAATATAATCTTTCAATTTCGGTCTTATAAAGTGATAAAGAAGCTGTACAGTTTTTCCGGTGACGAGTTAAATATTGTGCAGTAAACCGACGAAAACCACATGTCGCCATTGAATCGTAAACACATACAGCAAAACTCGTTAAGTACGAACACGGATATTGCGAATTTATGGATATAGCGAAGTCATATTGGATCCCCAGCTATATAAATTTAATGAATTTCTTATACGGTTATAACGAATTACGGATATAGCGAAGTAATTTCATAGGTCCCTGTGACTTCGTTATAACCGAGTTTTGCTGTACTAGACTGTCATACTTTGGGACTTATTCACTTGATTAGAGAACGGGTGTGACAAAGACATCATCACGTGTTAAAAATTGCCTTCAATAAAAGGTAGCGATCTTGACCTGTCAAACCCAGCACAACAACTCTTAACCCGAAATCAAAGTTAAAGCTGACATGAACTCTTAAAAGACCATCATTTTTCATCTTTGTACGACTTACTACATTCCTGTACGCCTTTGTCCGCCATATTTCTTCGATTCCGCCATATTTAATTGAAAATTTTTGGTCACCTGTACCTGCTATATATAGCCTTGTACAATTGTTTCACTTGAGTGATTTTCTAGCTTGGCTGTCGACATGTACACATCTCCGATAGCATAGGTTTAAGAAGTCCATAAACTGACCAAATACATGTTTGAAAAGTAAAAATTCAACAAATAAAATAGAACTATACCGAGAATTAAATTATTTTTGAATGCATTTGCTGCAATATTGAAAATACACTAACATGGAACACATTCATGTACAGCAAAAATCCATACAGGTCGAGAAAACGCGTCAAACGCAGTGATAAAATCATTTACCTGAATATTGCTATCATTACAGGGATGTGCACATGTCGAAAGAATTATCCTATTTTACTTTTATTGAAAAATGCTTCTCAGAAGTCATGTAATCCATTGCTAACTCAACAGTAAAAGATGCTTGGACACACGTGGCCCATGCCGATCATTTTATTTTGTCATGGAAAATATCAAAGGTTGAAAGCTCAGTGGGGTTGATTGAAAAAAATGCAAGTAATTTTTTCAAAAATAAACATTACTCTTGTTTGTAAATGTTGTAAGTAAAATTTATGATTACATGGTTTAACTTCAGCAAATTTATAATAAAGCATGCATTATTACGAATCATTCACCTTTTGAAGATATTTTCCTGTGACAGGAAGTGGGGGGGTGTAATAAAACATGCATAACACTCTCTTAAAATAATTTAAGAACAAGAGGCCCTTGGGCCACATCGCTCACCTGAGAAGCTTTGACCATTCTGTTCTTTACCAGATTTCCCCCTTGTAATACATAATGCATCCCCACCCTACCCCACTGATCATAATTTAGACATTTTGAAATCTACACTACCCCATGAAACTTCCATGTGCACATAAGTTTCAGCTTTTCTGGCCCAGTGACTCTTGAGAAGAAGATTTTCAAAGATTTTTCCTACATATTTCTATGTAAAACTTTGATTCCCCATTGTGGCCCCACACTTCCCCAGGGGGTCATGATTTGAGCAATCTAGAATCTACACTATACCAGGATGCTTCCACATAAGTTTCAGCTTTTCTGGCCCAGTGGTTCTTGAGAAGATTTTCAAAGATTTTTCCTATATATTTCTATATAAAACTTTGATTCCCCATTGTGGCCCCGCCCTTCCCCCGGGGGTCATGATTTCAATAATTTAGAATCTACATTTTACCAGGATGCTTCCACATAAGTTTCAGCTTTTCTGGCCCAGTGGCTCTTGAGAAAAAGCTTTTCAAAGATTTTTCCTATATATTTCTATGTAAAACTTTGATTCCCCATTGTGGCCCCGCCCTTCCCCCGGGGTTCATGATTTGAACAATTTAGAATCTACACTACCCCAGGATGCTTCCACATAAGTTTCAGCTTTACTGGCCCAGTAGTTCTTGAGAAGAAGATTTTTTAATGACCCAACCCTATTTTTGTCTTTTCTTGATTATCTCCCCTTGCGAGGGGATATGTCCCTTCATTTTAGCAATTTAAATTCACCTTTATTCAAGGATGCTTTGTACCAAGTTTGGTCAAAATTGGCCCAGTGGTTCTTGAGAAGAAGATTTTTAAAGATTTTTCCTATACATTTCTATATAAAATTTTGATTCCCCATTGTGGCCCCACCCTTCCCCCGGGGGGTCATGATTTGAACAATTTAGAATCTACACTACCCCAGGATGCTTCCACATAAGTTTCAGCTTTTCTGGCCCAGTGGTTCTTGAGAAGAAGATTTTCAAAGATTTTTCCTATATATTTCTATGTAAAACTTTGATACCCCATTGTGGCCCCGCCCTTCTCCCGGGGCTCATGATAAGAACAATTTAGAATCTACATTATACCAGGATGCTTCCACATAAGTTTCAGCTTTTCTGGCCCAGTGGTTCTTGAGAAGAAGATTTTCAAAGATTTTTCCTATATATTTCTATATAAAACTTTGATTCCCCATTGTGGCCCCACCCTTCCCCCGGGGGTCATGATTTGAACAATTTAGAATCTACACTACCCCAGGATGCTTCCACATAAGTTTCAGCTTTACTGGCCCAGTGGTTCTTGAGAAGAAGATTTTTTAATGACCCAACCCTATTTTTGCCTTTTCTTGATTATCTCCCCTTGCGAGGGGATATGTCCCTTCATTTTAACAATTTAAATTTCCCTTTTCCCAAGGATGCTTTGTACCAAGTTTGGTCAAAATTGGCCCAGTGGTTCTTGAGAAGAAGTCGAAAATGTGAAAAGTTTACAGACGGACAGACAGACAGACGGACGGACAGACAGCTAGACAGACGGACGGACGACGGACAAAATGTGATCAGAAAAGCTCACTTGAGCCTTCGGCTCAGGTGAGCTAAAAACGTCTGAAACAGATTGGATTTCTTTATGATCAATTATTATCAAATAAATACTGTGTATTGGCTTTATTAGACCAGAGACATATTAGGTATTTGAGAAAGTTCCCAATGTTCCCATTCCTGTGATGTATTTTTCACGTTTATCATATCCCCTGCTTGAAAAGTGAGAGGGTATAGAGTAATCGTTATGTCCGTCCGTCTGTCTGTTACGGTTTGGGGTACCCATCTCTTATCCGCAAATCCTCCTATACCACTTGGTGAAATTTAATGAAACTTTCACAGAATTTTAAGTTTATTACATATTACCATTGTGCACCTCCTATTTTACTTTTTGATCCGACACGTATTTTGGGTTTAGCGACAACAGCAAAATATGGACTTTGCCATTACAACCATATGGGAGGCTGGGGTATCATTTAGTAAGCTCATTGCTCACAATACCTCTAGTTTCTCTTTCAATTTGGGCGTTTGGGTTAATTTTTTGTTCAAAATAAAATTATTATTCAATTTATGAAGTTTCGACATCCCGCCTGAAAAAAAAATCCTTGATCCGTCCCAAGGCTTAATAAATGGTACAGCACAAAGTGCGTAGGATTTTATACATATTATTGCCCTAACGGATGGTTACAGAGTGAGAGAGTTCGAGTTCAATATACAAAAGAGTAAATAAAAATTATCCGTTTTCAACCAGTGCCAAGTACCCCTACTCTAGCTTTTAAAATTATCTCCCAAATACTCCTACAGAAATTATTTTTATATAAAAAAAATAGCTAGACTATCAGGCAGGGATACTGAAATCTCGAAAGACTTCCTGTAACAACATACATTGTAATTATAAAACAGTTACATTCCTCAAAAGGCACATACTTTGTGGTTGGAGTGACTCATTTAAAAAAAAATCTCAAAATTGAATTCGGCAGAAATGTCTGTCTTCCAAGAATATTTAAAAATAACGGTCATGTCAATTATTTTTGCACCCCCCTCTCCGCCTAAAAAAAAGTAAATGCCTAAATGTCAATCTGAACAGGGGATGGCCTTTCTCCGTGTGTGTGTTAAAGAACGTATAGATGTACACAAAAAAATTTGTATTCTAGTTAATTGCTTTTAAGATTTGAAGTAAATAATTACCGTACATCAAATTACTTGGTTTAGATTTGAGATTAGTACTAAAATAATCAGTTATAATTAGGTCTTTCCACCTTTCTGTGGAAAGACCTATTGATTTTCTTCTGTTTCTTATTATTAGGTCTTTTCAACTTTCTTGGAAAGACCTATTGATTTTCTTCTGTTTTTTTAATTTTTTTTTTATTTTTCCGCCGTGTGATTTTGAGTTTCAAGGTTTATCGAAAAGACTTTTAGTCGATAAGAATGCACTTCATAAAAGATTTTCGCAGTTGACCCTGCGTATATGAACTTTGACAACTTTCGGAGTATCGACCCCTTTCGCAATAAAAGCTTGTTATCGCTACTCCTCCGAAACCGTAAACCGCAGAGATTCCAAACCTTTATTAATGTCTGCGACTGATTTAGTAGACTCTCCAATCAAACATTGCGTAAGGATTCGTAAACTCCTTTAATGAATTATTGCCCCTGAATGTTTGCGATGATTACGAATATCAAGATATTTTTTTAAACGACAAGTCGTAGAGACCTGGGACCAACTGCAAAAGATTCATTGACCTTTGACCATAAAATTTAGGTCAAGGTCAAAGGTCAAGGTCATTCAAAATATGTAAAATAAAGCATTTTTTTATAGCTCTTTTGTTCTTCACCAAATTCTAAATATCTTTGCATCTTTAATATGTACTCTTAAAATCATTTTGAAGATTTCATTCTTGTCCCCTAAGATTGACCCCTCGAAAAGTTAGTGCCCCTTTCCGTGTAAACCATTGTTATCGCTACTCCTCCGAAACCGTAAACCGTAGAGGTACAAAACCTTCAACAATGTCTGCAACTAATTTAGTACACTTTTCATTCTATAAGTGCGAAAGAATTCGTAAACCATTTTAAGCAGTTATTGACCCTGATGGTTTCTCATGTTTACGAAGAACTGAAAACTTCTTAACGACAAGTCGTAAAGACATGTGGACAATGCATGAGATCTTTCGACCTTTGACCTTGAGGATAAGTCAAGGTCAAAGGTCAAGGTTATTGGGAAAATATCAAAATTGCCTATATACGGGGTTTTTTTTTCAGGGGGGGGGGTAGAATGACCTTGACCTTTGACCTTGACTATAACTCAGATTTATTTCAATTTTATTTAGATTTAATATTAAATCGAATGAATCTGGAAAATAGCGAATTTTTCCTATCAGATAAATTTACACGCTCTATGTGACACAGTTTTCTTCATGAAATGCATGTTTCAAGTTTAATTTATGCTGATAACTATAATTTAATCCAAATAAAGATGAATATTTAATCTTACCTATGACTTCACCATATGTGTTAAAACAAACGCGCCTATATTTTCATTTTATTGTAAACACAGTGCCGACACGGAAGTTCGAATGCATCATAAGCTCTGTATGATTAACTCAATTTATTCAAAGTATAAACAAACTCAAATGAATTGTTTTTACAGGAAATCGGCATCTTCATTATACACCAATCGTGTTTCTCAGAACTATTCATTATTCTCGCCATTGTGCCACAAACAAATACACGTGTTTCTGTAGCGTAGATCTGAGGGTCCCGAGTTCGAATCCTGCTGGGAGCACTTTTTCTATTTTTCTTTTTTTTTCAAACCAAATGACACGGAAACCCTTAAAAAAGTTGGAAAGACCTCTTATTGTTCTGTGAATAATAAGTCTCCTAGTTCTTCTTCCCTATTATTCTTTTTTTTCTTCCGCTGATTTTTTGTTTCGACATTTATCGAAAAGACTTTTTGTTCATCGTAAAGGTCATTAGAAGTTAGGAACAAATTTGACCCAATGCGTATGAACTATGACCGCTTTCGAAGTTATTGCCCCTTATGCAAGAAATGCTTGTTATCGCTACTCCTTCGAAACCGTAAACCATAGAAGAATGAAACCTTCACCAATGTCTTCGACTATTTGAGGGGACTCTGGAATCTATTCATTGCGAAAGTATTCGGTGACCCCTTCAATGAGTTATTGCCCCTGAAAGTCTTTAAATTTTACAAATAATTAAATATTTTCAAAACAAGAAGGTGTAGAGACATAAGACCAACTGCATAAGATTCACTGACAGAGCTGTGGAAAACTTTTTCAGGTAGCCAGTCATTCGGACCGGCAAGAAGACAAAATATGCCAGTCCGAAGATTTTTGCCGGTCCAAAATATTAAGTTGCAAAATTGAAAGGAAAAGCATAACATTTATTTTTTTGATTACACTTTACTTATAATACTTAATAATAACATTCAAACTTCATTTCCAAGTCCACCTCCGTTTTCGTTTTTTGCTTTTATAACAATACTATAGATTTCATCACTTTTGCTGTTTCGGGCAGATGACAATGATAATTCGATCTGCATAGTAAACATATTTTTTTTTAAACATTATATGCATTTGGGAATTATATTTTACCCTGAAAATGAGTCTAAGAAATTCTGTGCATCAATAGTAAAGATACCAACATCATAAACATGATTGATGAAAAAAAAAACGAAATCTAGGACAGTCGAAACGATGGAAGTACTAGATTTACCGCTTTCCTCAATTGTGTTTGAATTTTTTTTTTGTCGAAATGTTTTACGTACCCAGGTATTTAGCCTGTCTTTTTTATGTTTTCTACCTACTTCTGTCCCATTTGTAAGTTTAAAAGGTCACGCGAGACAATGCTGGTTTCGCTTTCATTTATAGCCTCGATCTCGTGCAAAGAAAAAGTATTGCGCAATCGTATTTAAGGTATGATAATTAAGCTGGGAAGTGCGCCGATGATAGGCCCTAAATCAAAATGGAAAAACAAAAACCTTTAACAAAGAAAGAGGTCGGTCATGTGGACCGACATCGATAGCGTTTTTACCGGTCACGGGCATTTTTTGCCGGTCTTGCCGGCATGACCGGCAGTTTTCCACAGCTCTGACTGACCTTTGATCTCAAAATTCATGTAAAGGTCATAGGTCAAGGTCATTCCAAAATTGAGAAATTAAGCTCTTTTTATATCTTTTGTGTCTTTTAACATTTACAAACTGTCTTAGCATCATTAATATGTACTCTTAAAACTATTTTAAAGATTTAATTCGTATCCCTTTAGATTGACACTATTAAAAGTTATTGCCCTTTGTGCGAAAACCCTTGTTATCGCTACTACTTCGAAACCGTAAACTGCAGAGACATGAAACCTTCACTAATGTTTTCGACTCCTTGAGGGGACTCTGGAATCTATTCATTGCAAAAGTATTCAGTGACCCCTTCAATGAGTTACTGCCCCTGAAAGTCTTTGAATTTTACAAATAATTAAATATTTTCAAAACAAGAAGGTGTAGAGACATGGGACCAACTGCATAAGATTCATTGACCTTAGATCTTAAAATTCATGTAAAGGTCATAGGTCAAGGTCATTCCAAAATTGAGAAATTAAGCTCTTTTTATATCTTTTTTGTCTTTTAACATATACAAACTGTCTTAGCATCATTATTATGTACTCTTTAAACTATTTTAAAGATTTAATTCATATCCCTTGAGATTGACCTTAAAATTTATCGCCCTTTGTGCGAAAAACCTTGTTATCACTACTACTTCGAAAATCGTAAACCGCCGAGACATGAAACCTTCACTAATGTTTTGACTCATTGAGAAGACTCTAGAATCTATCATTGCGAAAGTATTTGGTGACCCCTTCAATGAGTTATAGCCCCTGAAAGTTTTTGAATTTTACAAATAATTAAATATTTTCAAAACGAGAAGTCATAGAGACATGTGACTAACTGCATAAGATTCATTTACCTTTTACCTTAAAATTTATGTAAAGGTCAAAGGTCAAGGTCATTCGATAAATGAGAAATTAAGCTCTTTTATATCTCTTTTGTCTTTCAACATATACTTAAGGTCTTTGCATCATTATTATGTACTCTTAAAACCTTTTCAAAGATTTCATTCAAGATTGTCCCTTAAGATTGACCCTATTAAAAGTTATTGCCCTTTGTGCTAAAAACCTTGTTATTGCTACTACTCCGAAACTGTAAACCACAAAGACTTGAAACCTTCACTTACATCTTAAGGGACTTTAGGCACAACTTCTATGTTCCAGTGCGAAAGGATCTGATGACCCATTGAATGAGTTATTGCCCTTTAACACTTTTGCACTTACTATTAAACCTTATAACTTTAAAAATATGTCATAAAGGCATGGGGTTTATTGCAATGTGACCCTTGACCTTTGACCTTGAATATTATTTGAAGGTCAGAGGTCAAGGTCATTACCAAATTTTTAAAATTTTAATTTTTGTCATATTTTAAACCATTTCTGGTTTCTTTTTAATAAAATTAAAGTTTAAAGAGAAAAATATTAATTGAAATTGAAATTCAAAGAAGGTGGAAAGACCTCTAATTGTTCGAGAACAATTAGTCTCCTAGTTGACAAATGAATTTTGCGATGCACATCAACTGCAGACTATATACATGACTTTGTATAGAATGTATATTAGAACTACATGTACATAGACAATTCACAATTATAGCTTATGAACAGCAGTTACAATACTTCCCTCCCCCCCTTTCAGCCGAGCAAATACCAAATAACTTCTCTTTCCACTTGTGATATTATACCTGACCAAAATCTGATCAGCACGGACTAAGTGTATTGACGTGCTAGTCTGTACGGAGTAATGACAGTGTCTTTACTATTGAGCTTTTATGGAGTTTATTTCTTTTTTTGTGATGCATATTTCAATGAATGGAATTCAGGGTGTTTATCACTTGACTTGTGCACATCTTCAAACCGATGCAGTAACCTTATTACCAGGTATGGGTACGTTTACAGCGTTCGAGGCGTTTTCTCGATATGCATCAATTGCATAGGACCTGCAAATCAAAGACGTTGGTTGTTTTGTTCCATTCAAATGATATAATTTCAAAAAGTGTTTGCAGATTTTAATGCTTTTTGTTTCAAGTTTATTCCGCATAAATTGGCGCATTGTAAAAATACGTACTCATGAATCTAAATTTCTCTTCCAAACTTGCATTTTTTTTTTCTTTTGATTCAAATCAATAATCATTCAGATTTATGATTATTATGTTGTTTATTTTGGTTTTGAAATGTCTTGATCACCTCATGTGTTCTCATATGGTTTACCATCGGAGAAGTGCACAGGTCGATACCCAAGCCAAAAAATCATTCAAGTGTGACGAGCGCATTGGGGTATATATCGTTACAATGAGACAAGGTATCTAAAAGAAATATGGCGGAATACGGCTATAGTTGGTATGAAACAAGTCGTACATAGATGAAAATGTTACGTTTTTAAGAATTCATGTCAGCTTTAACTTGTATCGGTAACTTATAATTTACCTTGATTCAATGTTTAAGTGTCTTTGGAAACCTTAATTCTTTGGTATTGTGCTTATATAATTTAATTTAAGCTTCATTTGCAATAAAATTTTCTTAGAAAAAAGTTTTTAAAAAATAATAATCTGGACTATATATTGTGTATATAAATATTCCAATGGTAGTTATGTGGTGGTCAGCCGAGTTTATAAATCGCCAGTGGCCGGATAGCTCATGCAGTTGGTAGAGCACTTGACTAGAGATTCATGGGGGTCTGGGTTCGAATCCCAGTCTGGTCGGCTGCATTTTTATCCACTCCCCTTACATTTGGTGCTGTGCCATGCACTGGAACTGACAGGTGAGAGGCCTGCCATGGATGAACCTGAGTTGGGGTCTTTGGAGGGCCAAAGACCTTTAAGGAGGGAGGAATGATTGTAGCGGTCAGACGGCTTTGATCACTGATGGCCATATAGCTCATGCAGTTGGTAGAGCACCTGACCGGAGATTCAGGGGGCCCCGGTTCAAATCCCTGTCTGGTCCACTGCATTTTTCTCCTCTCCCTTTACAGTTACATTTCCATATGTATATAATATTTTTTGTCATAAAATATCAATGTGACATTCATCCAAATTAATGCAAAAAATCTGTAGTTTTTATAATTTCGAAATTAATAAACCAGTATACTAGTCTTCATTTTTAATTGATATTCTAAACTAATATGATAGTACTTAAATAGAACAGAGCTCAATAAGATCCAAGACGTATCAGCAACAATTTGATTTTCTGGGAAATGGACTAAAAACAAAATAGTTATAGAAGCCTGCTTCTGAATAAAATAAAATTCATGAGAAGTTGATACAAATACGTATTGTACTTACCCAATATAGTTATGCTCACCGCCCTGTAGACATGCTTTAGGATTTCTATTTTTATCCACAAGACTGGTTTACAAAGGCGTATCTACCTGTAACTTAATGAATAAACATGACATGTGCCCTCTTACCTGGGAATCGTTTATAGCAGTTTTCTTTACCAAAACGAAAAATGTGAAAACAAGCATCTTATTAAATGATATTGAAATAAAAAAGAATTAACATTATCTTATCTAAATCAATATGATCATTATTAGCTAAAAATATTTTATAGTGTAATAAATTTTGTTCTGACTTATCTTTGTTAAAAAAGCAAACTATTTCGTTTTGCTAAAATAAAATTTCTTTATTTGAAAGCATTGCATTTTTCAGTGTAGGCGGGATGAATGAAAATAATAACAACGGGGCTATTTTTAAACTTGAAAAACCGGTTTTCTTACCTGATCAATACACAGGACATCATCGTGTGCAGTTAACGCCGAACATAGGTAAAGTTTTCAGAATCGGTTAATGATATCACAAATGAAATGGCTAAAATTAATCATTTATTTCATTTTACCAGAGACGTTAATAGAAAGTTATCTCTGTTTTTATTTTTTTACATGCTGTAAATTCTATCAAGAGGTTGATATTAAATTGAGAACACATAATTAAGAAATGAACATCAGTTAACACGCACTGTAAAATGGTCATAACAAATGAGTAATGAGGTATACAGTATATCACGTGTTTTAATTTACATTTGGCACAGATCTATTGAATATGAACAACAATCACAAACACAACTTTGATAATGATTAATGAAACTATTTTTTTTTAATGTCTTATAGAATCGGCATTGTCCAGAAGACATGGAGATTTTCCTCCTGGTTGCTGGTAAAAAAAAAATCATAAATTTACTTAGATCTGCCATCACTGGAAACTAGAATTACCACAAAATTATGTTCATCAACTTTATCCAATCTGTGTACTGTTAAACTGTTATAAACAGTTTATATTGTTTCAAGATGCTATTAAAATTATGAAATCTTCAGGCTATTATGAAAAAAAGATGAAAACTATGTAAAATGTTGTCTTATCCAGTATATTGTCTGACTGGCAAAGTATGAGGGTGCTTTTTTTATCACAAGCACCTGCCAAATAGATGATAATTAACACTGGTACCCCACCCTGGGTTCTAAGAAGTTTTATTAGATGCAAAAACTTGTAAAAAATACACGAAATCCTTGTCTATCATTAATTTTATCTGATCAAATTATCTGATCATTTTATGCTTTAAGTTTTAGAGATTGGCCATTTTGACTCTTTATTAATGAATCAGGTTCTTAAAAAAATACCTTTCTACTACTCATAAATTATAACTGTATCCTTTTCTATTACACTGAAATATGCAGCAATAACATACAGCAAAACTCGGTTATAACGAAGTCACTGGAACCTATGAAATCACTTCGCTATATCCGTAATTCGTTATAAGAGAGTAATTAAATTTATATATTAGGGGATCCAAGATGACTTCGCTATATCTGTGAATTCGCAATATCCGTGTTCGTACTAACCGAGTTTTACTGTATAACTTTCCCAGAGAAAGTCCATGCATATGCAATGTTGCTGAAGAACAAATGATCAAATATTTATGAATGTTGAAATTCCTTATTTATATTTTTAAATTTCTATTGATAGGTCAAAGGAAGATGAAAATTTTAATATTATATATGATTATATACATTACAATATTTAACAAAAACTTGTTTGTAATTCACAGGACTGTTTGTAGTAGCAAATGGACAAGTTAATTATGGTAAGAAAGTATATATTCATGTATGTGATTGTCTGACTGATAGAGATGTTTTAAATATTTAAAATTGTATGTTTATAAATGGCTGACTCGCTTTTAAAATGTATGTAAATTGTTTCAGTTTATTGTTGAGTATGTACATACATGTTAACTCTACGGATTTAGGCGGGAGTCTACCGCTTTTTCACTCCATCTCCTGCCTACCGATTTAATTCAGAAATCTACTGCTTTTCTACAATAGTTGCGTCTAAAGTATTTTTGGTTCGTTTGGGTATCCATTTTTGAAGCAATTCCCATAAAATCTCGTTAGATATCGCATGATTTGACTCGGAAGCATACAAACGCTTTTTTAATATCGATGTGTACATAGATTTCAAGCACGAATTTGACAACGACAACAGCACAAGATTACTAGTGATTACATTGGTTACGATAAATTTAGTCAAATCATTGCCATGAAAAAGGAGATACAGCTTTTAAGAATTAGATGAAAACGTTTGACATCGTCTATAAAAGCACAGGAGCTCACAAAGTCATCAATAAAGTCAATAGAAATCACTCGATTGACCAAGCCTTGTGGCACATCTCTATTTTCGTTTTTGATCATCGCGGGAAATCTGATTTATATAACGAAAGATAGGAACTTGTTTTAGATCTAATTTAAACCATGTCATCATTTGTTTTGTTTAACAACAGAATGAACATTCAGAATTATTGCTTCTAGGCTCTATCAGCAAAGATCACTCTTCAAAAGGCTAAGTTAAACAGCCAATCCAAATGATGAGCATGAAAAATATTTGAATTTTACAATTATGTCAAACTTAAGGTGTTTCTGTCTTTTTCTTTAAAGTGCAGTTGATATTTAAGATTAATTATTGTAGGTTTCATTTAAGGCTACATTCATGTATATTGCATAAAATATATCGATAATCCAAGCGTAAAACAACATGCGCGCAATGCTACCGCTTTTGAGGTCTGAATCTCCCTATTTTTCATCACAATGGGTTAACATGTATGGTATGTACATTATTATGCATATACATGTATTACTAATTAAACTCAGAAGTTGAAATACTTATTTGATGGATGTCTTCATACAGATTTTATAACGTTACTTTTGACAGCCCCCGTTTTCGACACAGTCAATACAACAGGTATTGACGGAGACTTGCGACAAAGACTTGTCACGCAGGGTGTCCTGGAAAGTGTCCCAGTAGGTAAGTTAACAGAAGCTGTAAATATTGTCATGTACGGTACTGGGCTGGAATAGCCAGCTGCTAAACTGTAAAGAATGTATATAATCTATATTAAATAAAGAAATGAAAAATGGTTTAGAACAAAATCATCCAATAAAGGATAAAGCCCCTACGTAAATATCACAATCGTTTTCTTTCTGTTTTATCGGTGCTGTTCGACTTTATTAATGTAATTTGCTCATGTTGATTTTCAAACATTGGTAGGGATGTGCAATTTTAAGACCGCGAAATATTAACTGGCAAAATTGAAAACATACAGCTTACGTCATTTCTATCTGTTACAATCAAAACATTCAGTGATAGACAATGAAATGGCGGGTACAATTCGATGCGGACGTGGGGAAAACATCGGATTGAAATTGCAGATCGAAATTCATTTTCAATCCACCTCGAAGGCACGTTATTAGTTTACTGATTGACCCAGAAGTCAATTTTGGTACAGTATGATTTTTTTGTCCAGTGTTTTAAATAAATTAATATTTAAGGGACAAATATTTCATTTCTGTTTGGTAAATATATGTATTTATCTTTGTGTTGGTGAGGGGGGGAGGGGGGCTGAACGATTTTTAAATAAAGATGTAAAACAGTTTTCAGTGAGAGTAAGTATAAAACTTATGCACTCTGATAATCCTAGAAATATAAGCAATGACCTGACTCCACAATTTTTACCCCCCCCCCCCTTCTAGAATCAAATATCTACTGAAAAATAATCTTTGTCTTCTATGATCTTTCGCGTTCTTAAAATTATAAGCTAAAATTCATATTTTTGTGAACTTCAAACAATATGTATTTGGAAGTTGAAATTAGTTGATATTTGGATCATACATTCAATCTTTGCTTTGAAAACAGCTCAGGTGGATTGAAAATGAATTTCGATCTGCAATTTAAATCCAATGTTTTCCCCACGTCCGCGTTGAATTGTACCCGCCCATTTCATTGTCTATCACTGATTGTTTTTTTGTTGCGTGATACGTATCGTGATATGGAGACTTAAATACCGGTATTTAGGTACATATTATAAAGAAATTATTCATTTATTTGTTCAATCTTTCAAATTACAATTATAGAAAGTCTAAAAAATGTTGTGAAAGGTGGAAAGAACAGCATCTTACCGTCTAAACAATTTCATGATTAATTTCATGTACATAAAAATATCAAAAAAGTGAAATTTTGTTTTTCTAACATATTTTTAAGAAAAATAATGACAATTCATTAAAAATCATTGTAAAAAATTGCTTGTAAAAATATCATGATATTATCGTGATATTTTTGGGAAAAAAATCCTGATGTGAAATTTTTGGTGATACCCACCCCTAAACATTGGTCTACATTGTATTTTTGAGCCGTATATGAAATCAAATGAGTAGAATCGGGAAACTATTTAGATATTCAAGACATTTTACTCTTTACTACTCATTTCACTATACCAACGAAAAGAAATTGAATTATCTATTTCACACTTTCGTCTTTCTGAAAGAGTGACTTTAGTGAATCTTGTGGCCAATGGGATCCATTTAACACTTTCATCTGTTTGAAAGAGTGACTTAAGAATCTTGTGGTTAATGGGCCTCTTGTCTCTTTACCTAGCTGGAAATTCTATTTTTAGAACCAACTGCCTTTAACATTTAAGTATCAGAGGTAGGTAATGCTTTTGCATTGCATATTTCTGATATTGTTGTTAGGTACAGAACTTGGAAAATTGAAAGCCCGTGTTCCCCAAAATCCCAATGCAGTAATACTATATGAAGCTACAAGCCAGTCATTGGATGTCAAATCGGATGGATCTGTGTTGCTTGCAAGGCCATTGGATAGAGAGGTTAGTGGATGTAAAATCAGATTTGACCAGGATTTCTGAGGGAACCAGACTAGGGTTCAAAAATTTTAAAAAGGGTATTTTCTATAAAAAGCAATTAGATTTTGTGCTCTTATCATGAAATGGCTTGGGCATACAGTGTGATATTGTTTACCCTTTACAAAAGTCATGTTCATCACAGTCTTAGTTTTTCCAGACTTTTCTTTTTCCTCTACCCTGATTTTTAGCTCTACTGGTCAGAGCTGCTAAAGTAAAGTGTCTATCTACATAGTTAGCTGTCTGTTTGTCTGTAAACAGGTTTTTTTAGCTCTTCTGAGCCAAAGGCTCAAAGAGCTAATGCTATGGCCATTTGTGCGGTGTGCGTAAACTTTTTAGAATATGGGCCACAACTCAAGAACCCCTTGGCCAATCAGTACCAAATTTGTCACAGGGTATCCTTGGCCCAAGGGCTACCATTTATACTAAAATAAGGGTTGGGACCCTTAAACAAGGGGAGATAATAAGGAAAACGAAACCAAAAGTACTGGTTGCTAAAAAATCTTCTCCATAACCACCGAGCAGATTTTCACCAAACTTACATACAAGGATCAGGATATGTCGAAGATTAAAATTTGCATGGGGAATTAACCTGGGGCAAAGGGCGTGGTCTCAAGGTCACTTCTAAGTTGACCTAAATTTACAATTAATAAAAACGTGTATATTTTGCTTACTATAAGGACTAGGATCATCAATTCTTGTAAGTTGATGCATCTTACGACTTCACATCATGTTAACTCAAAAGCAGGTCACGGTGACCTACCTTTTAAATTTTGCGGGGATTTGTTTTCAAATTGAATTGAAGGCATATTTTGGACACTTTAAGTCCTATGATCATCACACTTTGTCAGTTGATGCATCTTGGGTCCTCGAACAATGTCAATTTAAAAGTAGGTCACCGTCACCTACTTTTTTAACTTGATGACATCCTTTTAAAAACATTAAATCCCATTATTTCAGACACTGGGAGGTTTAGAATCATCAAATCTTGTACTTTGATGCATCTTGGGACCTTAAAACATATTTATGAAAAAGTAGGTCACTGTGACCTACTTTTTGAATTTTGCTGACATTTGTTTTCAAATTGTTTAAAACGCATATTTTGATTACCTTCAGACCTATGATCATCACACTTGGTCAGTAGATGCATCTTGGGTCTTTGAAAAATGTCGACCAAAATGTAGGTCACAATGACCTACTTTCGACATTTTATGGCTATATTTAAGTATATTAGGTATTTATTGGCTTAGAATCATCAAACTTTGCGAGTCCATGCATATTTGGTTTTCGGAGAGTGACGACCTAAAAGTAGGTCACGGTGTCCTACTTTTGACATTTTATGGCTTTATTTAAGTATCTCCGGTACTTATTGGCTTAGAATCATCAAACTTTGTGAGTTGGTGCATCTTGGGTTTTCTGAGAGTGACGACCAAAAAGTATGTCATGGTGACCTACTTTTGACATTTTGTGACTATAATTAAGTATCTCTGGTACTTATTGACCTAAAATCATCAAACTTTGTCAGTCACAGTGACCTACTTTTGACATTTTATGGCTGTATTTAAGTATCTCAGGCACTTATTGGCTAAGAATCATCAAACTTTGTCAGTTGAGGCATCTTGGGTTTTCGGAGAATGTTGACCAAAAATAGGTCACAGTGACCTATTTTTGAATATCTCAGGTACGTACAAGCTTAGAATCATCAAACTTTGTCAGTTTAGGCACCTTGGGTTTTCGAAGAACGTCGACCAAAAAGTAGGTCACTGTGACCTACTTTTGACATTTTATGGCTATATTTAATTATATCTGGTACTTATTGGCTCGGAATTATCAAACTTTGTCAGTTGAGGCATCTTAGGGTTTCATTGAATGTCCAACAAGAAGTAGGTCAGGGTGACCTAATTTTGAATATCTCAGGTACTTATTGGCTTAGAATCATCAAATTTTGTCAATTTAGGCATTATGGGTTTTTGAATAACGTCGACCAAGAAGTAGGTCACTGTGACCTACTTTTGACATTTGATGGCTATATTTAATTATCTTTGGTACTAATTGGCTTAGAATCGTCAAACTTTGTCAGTTGAGGCATCTTAGGGTTTCATTGAATGTCCAACAAGAAGTAGGTCAGGGTGACCTAATTTTGAATATCTCAGGTACTTATTGGCTTAGAATCATCAAATTTTGTCAATTTAGGCATTATGGGTTTTTGAATAACGTCGACCAAAAAGTAGGTCACTGTGACCTACTTTTGACATTTGATGGCTATATTTAATTATCTTTGGTACTGATTGGCTTAGAATCGTCAAACTTTGTCAGTTGAGGCATCTTAGGGTTTCATTGAATGTCCAACAAGAAGTAGGTCACGGTGACCTAATTTTGAATAGCTCAGGTACTTATTGGCTTAGAATCAACAAAGAACTATATGCGGTATATTGCATATATTTGCCCCCACAAAAATCAAATTTTGAAAACTTCCTGAAATGTGCTGAATTCAATAAATTGTATGAGAAATATAAATTAACAGAAAATATTATAGTGTCAAAGCAGTGTATTCACAATTTTTGTTTTTATGACGTCACAAACTAGTCCGATTTTATATCCTTTTTCAGAAAGAGGACAAAATGGACAAAATTTCAACAATTTTAGCTTTAAAATTTATAGAGCGCAAGTTTGTTCAGGAACAATATTGACATATTTCATTGATATTATCATTCTACACATTATATCAAAATATTGATCCTGAACACACATGCGCTCGGTGACTTTTACTCAAAATATCGACGAAATATGTACATTTTTCTGTAAAATTCATAAAAAACTGAAATTTACGTCATGTTTGTGACGTCATTACGTACATATGGCGTCATTACTTATGAAAATATTCAATGCTTTGAAGTCAGCATATACTCCCCTTTTTAAGAACTTAATTATAACTCCATCAAAGTTTGATTTGGGGGGGCAAATATTGGTTATTACCGAATAAAGTTCTTTTGTCAATTTAGGCATTATGGGTTTTTGAATAACGTCGACCAAAAAGTAGGTCACTGTGACCTACTTTTGACATTTGATGGCTATATTTAATTATCTTTGGTACTAATTGGCTTAGAATCGTCGAACTTTGTCAGATGATGCATCTTGGGTTTTCAGAGAATGTTGACCAAAAAGTAGGTCATGGTGACCTACTTTTGAATATCTCAGGTACTTATTTAATTAGAATCATCAGTCTTTGTCAATTAATGTATCTTGAGTCCTCAGAAAATTTCAATCAAAAGGTAGGTCACTGTGACCTACTTACGGTATTTTGTAATTATATTATAATATCTTCAGTCTTAACTGGCTAAATATTATCAAACTTTGTAAGTTGATGCATTTTGGGTCTTATGATTCTAATAGAGTTGGAGGCTTCTAATAGAAGTGATAGATTGTACAATTTATCAGAAGAGTGATTCAAGGCCCTTGGGCCTCTTTTTTCCAAATGCAACTATTCCTACAGTTTTTGGTTCAAATTCAATATAATTTGGTACATAAGTAGACTACTTTAGGATACATATCTCTGTTTATTGGTTTTTGATATTTTCTGTGAAATTCTTTGTTGTTAAATGCTGGTGAATGAGCCAGATTAAGATATCCGGTTATAGGTAGAATTTTATGTTTTTTATAGGCAGCTTCTTCAACAGGAAATAATCTGAAGGTCACATTTGTGGCTTACTATTTCACAAACCAGGGAGTTAGGCTCCAAGTAAGTATCGAAGCTTATAGTAACAATACTCTTTTATGTTATTGGTTATCTTTAATATGACATTACTTAATTTTATTTTTTTTTAAATTCTTTGATTTTTTTTTTTTACCAAAAATTCATCATTTGAAAATATAGGGACTAAGTTATTTCACTGTGTTTTCTTTACACAGTCTCCTTTCAATAAGTATATATTTCAGTAGTGAGTTTTTCAGTGATATGAGTCTGACTGAAGATAATTGTATTACTTTATTCCATTAGGCTGATACCTCCATTACCATCACAGTTCTGGATGTCAATGATGAAGCACCAAGGTTTGAAAATCTACCATACAATGCAAAAGTAGCAGAGGTAAATAAAACAAAATAGATGATCAATTTAACAAATATCTTGATCAGGTAGATGTTGTTTTTATAAATCTACTCTGTATTTTAAGACAAAATGGCTGTACCATTATGTAATGAAGTTGAAGTAAATTTTGCACAATCAGTATTGAATGAGGAATTAATTTATTATAGAATTCTGTATTAATATTACATTACACCCTTTATTTTATGACAGGATTTTAATGTACATAATATATGTAATATGCCACTTGTATATTGTAATAGGATGCCTCGATTGGGACCACTCTGTACAGTTCCATTCTTGTGCGAGATTTAGATGTGGGTTACTATTCAGAGATCCAACTCTCTTGTCATGTCCTTCCAAATAATCCAGAGGTAAGAAAAGGGAAAAAGAAGCTTTATAAAGATTACATCTGCATTTGAGATTAGATAGGAAATGTAAGGAGTATGAAAGTATTTTACACTGACTCACGTGAAATTGAAACTTTTTGAAATATGTTTCTGTATAGTTCTCTTCTATATTATATAAAAAAAAATGTGGAATTTGTGTGAAAAAAAGGAATTAAAGAGCATTTTGCATCACTGTTAGCTAGAGCTAGATAAAGAATGAATGTGTAAGAAAAGACAAAAGATCAATCATTATGAAAGAAAGGGGTAAACTCATAGTATGAAGAGGCCAGTGAATTTATATCCTCCAGGAAACTTTAAATTTCAAATTTATAATAGATGAGTAGTTATCAACCAATAAATCAAATCCCTATGATTATAAGTTTATTCTAGTAATGACAAAATTTGATCTTAAAATTATATGTGATTTTGCACTGAGTATACAAGTGTCTTGATTTGACACAAGATGTATTTTTCAAGCTGCTGGTAATTACCTATTTATCAGAATGGTGTCGTGTGGCATCATGTGACATAAGGTCTTTCAATTATTTAGAATCTGTATGTTGAATGCATCAGTTGTATTTTTATTTTCAATCGTATTGTACAAATTGAAATTTTATTTAGTGATCCAAAATATCAAGCCACTTTGTCATCTCTTTGGGTGAACTTTTGTGTAACATAATACGGAAAAGAAGTGAAATTAATTTGTATTTAATTTAATTCAATGAGACAAATTGAATTGTTTGATTTTTGTACTGCATGTCAATCGGCAGAATTTTACCTTCTATAAGGATTTGTATGCTATTTACATTTTCTCTGTGTTCCAGAGTCAGTCAGCCTGTGACACGTTCGGAGTTAACACACGACAGAATGCCCAGGGTAACTACACAGGATTTGTGTTTCTCAAGAGAACTGTGGATTATGAAGTAAAGAAAGGATACACAATGACCATCAAATCCATTGTAAGTGCTTGTTTTGTCTTTGACTGAATCATTATTCTGATGTCAGCAGCATACAATAATTATTTGATTCATAGCAGTAAGAGATAGATATTAAGAATAACAGGAGAAAGTCCTTTTTTGTATACAGACTAACACATAAAACCACAAACATGTGCATGGGACTAAAATTTTTTAGGATAAGTATTTGGCTGAAATGTTTGCCACTGATTTAAACTCTAAATGTATAATATATGTACATGTATTTATTTAATTACAGAATTTTTTTTTATAACACAATGACTTAATTTATTTCTTTAAGGACAACCCTTCTCGACTGGGAGGTGGCTCACAGCTGAGCTCGACAATCAACATTCTTATAGAAGTGATCGACCAACAGGATTCTCCTCCCCGATTCCTTAATACCCCCGTCACTGTCACTGTGTTTGAAAATACTCCAAACGTAAGTTCTCTGAAGAGGTAGAAGGCAGCTCATTTTAGCTCAATGCCTAAATTGACTAAATTATTTATAATATATTTCAAAATCAAAAAAATGAAATGTTACTCAATAACATACTTAGAAGCACTGAAAATGCAGAGATTTTAAAGGACCACTTGCTTGATTAAATTGATTTTATTCTTTACATAATGATTAAATTCTGATTCTGTATTGTAGGGTACAAGATTGGGTGTCATTACTGCACAAGATGGAGATGAAGGAAGCCCTCGACCAATCAAAATTGTCAATAAAGGTAAACAGAGTTGAGACTCTGCAACTTTCTCTATATAATA
Organism: Saccostrea cuccullata; assembly: GCF_032062105.1. Lineage (NCBI taxonomy): Eukaryota > Metazoa > Mollusca > Bivalvia > Ostreida > Ostreidae > Saccostrea > Saccostrea cuccullata. The sequence continues at coordinate 375,610 of NW_026930321.1, forward strand.
TATTCTCTCTTGATTTCTACTTTAAATTTCTGTCTTTCAGATTTAAATTCTTTGAGTTTTATACATGTATTGTTATGAGGAAGGTCTTTAAATTAGATATTCATAAAAGAATAAAAATCCACAATACTCTAGAATTTTAATATCAAAATTTGAAATTTTTCAGAATCTAAGTTAAATTGGTTTTTGAATATATATAGATTATTATATTCTTAGATATTTTAAATATTTTCCAATATACAAGGTAAACATGCTTTCAGCAAAATGCCAGAGAGGAGTTTTGATTTATTATATCTTTTAGATAATAATTCTTTTTAAAACTGTGTAAATTGAAAATCACTTCACTGCAAGTGCATACAGAGCATGTACACTGTAAGCATGCCTTACTGTATATTACAATTTTTTGTTTTCAGAAAATACTAGGTCTTGTTAAATATTCAAACTATATAATATTTTTTCCTCAGAAATTTATTTTAAATACAGTGTATTTGAAATTAACTCCATAAAATAATACATTGTATACATAAAACTATCTATTAAAGAATGTGAGAAATGTTTGTCTACATGCATGTTATATATATTTACATGTTATTGACTCATGTGCCGTTATTTATTGTCTTGTTGCTAAAGCCATTGGAGGTAAGCTCGATATTGTAGGCATTTTAATACGACAGCTTTAATGTGTTATCTCATATTTTATTGCATGCAATATTTGTTTCAGCCGAGTTGCAACAAAAAAAAAATCAAATTAATTTTCATCTTTATGAGGAATGGTTGTATTTATTTATTTATTTTGGTTATGTTAAGACTAAAGAGGAGAACAATTTTTCAATTAATTTTTTTTTGGGGGCGGGGGTGCAAATACCTTTTATTTTAATACTTTTGTAACTTTCAGACTTTCATAGTTGTTCTTATGTCCCATGGTCAAGTACTATGTGATGCTTGTTCAAATGTCAGACATGTTTTCAAATGAATGGAAAATGGATAATTCTTATATTGAAGCATTTCTTTTGATGTATGGTTGTTACCTGGTTGTGCACTAGATGTTGTATTGGCTAAAACCCTTCATTAACTGAAATTTATATATCACCTAATTAATGCTGAAATTCAAAAATCTGAATTGAGTTTTGAATTTGCGACGAGTGAATTTATATCGGTAAATGTACATGTAATTGTAATTTGTCCTATTTATGCAGCTCGGTTTCATTTCTTTATTTCGAAAAAAACTTTTTTTTGCCCACTAATTTATTTTGATAACAGCTAGATTATTATAATACATGTATATAGAAAGGATACAGCAGTTAATTGATGCATGTTAATTAGATGAGACATAGCATGCTGGAAATGAATGACAGAGTGTAAACTCATGACAAACATTATGTCAAGGAAATTGTACAATGAATTATAGTTCAAAGTATAATATCGTAAATTTATATTCTTTGATATCAATATTTGGAGAGTATTTTCTTATCTAACAGCTTATTTATAAATAATAAACTTATTACAAAAAGTAATAATACTGGCCAATATATTAATGTATAAACAATAAAAAAAAAACATATTTGCATAAATTATAAACCGTAAAAGAGCATATTGCATGTTTACATATTTTTATGAAGGAATGATCATATATTGCATATAGTATTTACTTTCATGTTATCAATCCAAGGACTTTCTATCAGCAAAAAATGTTGAAGCTCAGTAATTCTTTTAGACTTGAAGGGATGGAGAATTTAACGGATCAGTTTTGTTCAATCAAAAAGAGTCACTGTAGGATGCTTCAAGCGTTGCATGCTACATGTTAAATGTTTATCTTCTAAAACAAGTGTGACCTTGCATGTATATGAATATATTCTTTAAAATAAAAATAGAAACAGAAGCTTAAAGAGTGGCACATATATAGTTTAGATGTGCTTGGTACAGCTATGCATTTTTAGCTCACCTCAATGAAGTTGGGGGAGCTTATGTAATACCCTCGGCGTCCCCGTCGGCGTCGGTGTCGGCGTCCCAGGTTAAGTTTTTTGGAGCAGTTTTCTTTTTAAGTACTTCTATGTCCTATATTGATTAGACATGCATGGAAGATGCTTCTAGTGTGTTTCATTGTACCAGTCAAAGTTTCAGATGCTGCAATTTCAGCAGAGGAATGACCAGGTTAATGTTTTTGGAGCAGGTTAACAGTGCACTATTTGGTGTAGGTATTTCCAAGGAACTATAAGCCCTATGTTGACCAAACTTGCATGGATGATACATCTAAGGATGCATACTACCAGGCTTGCTTCGGATGCTGAATCTGACCTACATTTTCAGGTTGAGTGAACAGGTGAAAGTTTTTGGTGCAGGTTTAATTTCCAAGTCACTATAAGCCCTGTGTTGACCAAACTTGCAATCTAAGGATGCATACTATATGCTGAATCTGACCTACATTTTCTGGGTGAGTGAACAGGTTAAAGTATTAGGTGCATGTTTCATTTCCAATTAAATATAAGCCCTATGTTGAACAAACTTGCAAGGATGATACATCTAAGGATGCACACTACCAATGCTGAATCTGACCTACATTTTCCGGTTAACTGAATAGGTTAAAGTTTTCGGTGCAGGTTTATTTTCCAAGTAACTATAAGCCCTGTGTTGACCAAACTTGCATGGATGATACAAAAGCATATACCTGGCTTGTTCGGATGCTGAATCTGACCTACGTTTTTTAAAACAGGTTAAAGTTTTTTGGTGCAGGTCTCATTTCTAAGATACTATGAGCCCTATAATATATTGCATATATATCTAAATATGCATACTAGGCTTGCTTCGGATGCTGAATCTGACCTACGTTTTCTGGTTGAGTGAACAGGTTAAAGTTTTTGGTGCATGATTCGTTTCCAAGTACATGTAACTATGAGTTCTTTAATGATCAAACTTGCATGGAGGAGACATCTTAGGATGCACACTAATGGACTTGCTTCGGATGCTGAATTCGACATTTATTTTTCAGATAATGGACCAGGTAAAAGTTATGGTTGCAGGTCTATTACCAAAAAGCTATAAGGCTTATATAACATTGTATAAACCAAACTTGCACAAATGGTGCATCAAGGGACGAAAACTATCAAATTTGCTTCAGATGCTGGATTTTAATTACATATTCATGAAGAACTAGTATGAATTTTTTATATAGGTCTATTTCAAAGTATCAGATCAAAATTGCATGAATATTTTCATTTTTGGATGTACACTTTTTGTTGTGTGACTTTGCCTTACTTAAAGACAACATTCGTTGAGGTGAGCTCTGTAATCTCTGATTACCTATGTTTGACTTTCCGTGTGAAGTGCTTAAATGTAATAAAGTAAAAGTGTTGGAAAAAAAAAAGTACTCAGACAGTGTGAATTATACAATAATTTTCAACCCTCTCTAAGGGGGAACAGATGTATGCATAAATCACAACACCAAAATAGACTCTATATATACATTTTAATTGGCTCCAGGTTATCAAACTGAGAAAAGCTCACTTTTTATCTAAGTCACACTTTTCCACCATTGATCCCGATTGAAAAAGTGAGCTTGAGATCAAAAGTGAGCTCATCTCAGTTTTATGGCCCTGGAGCATGGATACAAAGTAAAACATTTTTGAGAGAAAAATTATTTTTTGAATGTGAAGATCCCTGCTTAAATGTGGACAACTCCAGCCTAAAGTCCCAAAAGTGAACATTGAGAAACTCAACTTGCCAGATATGATTTTGATGTGGAGGTAACAATATTATCATGTTTTAGTCTTTGTATTTAAACATATTTTTAGCTCACCTGAGCCGAAGGCTCAAGTGAGCTTTTCTGATCACATTTTGTCCGTCGTCCGTCCATCTGTCCGTCCGTCTGTCTGTCTGTCTGTCCGTCTGTAAACTTTTCACAACAAGAACCATAGGGCCAATTTTGACCAAACTTGGTACAAAGCATATATAGGGGAATTTAAATTGTTAAAATAAAAATCCCTCACAAGGGGAGATATGAAAAGTCAAAAATAGGGTGGGGTCATAAAAAATCTTCTTCTCAAGAACCACTGGGCCAGAAAAGCTGAAACTTATGTGGATGCATCCTAGGGTAGTGTAGATTCTAAATTGTTCAAATCATGACCCCCGGGAGAAGGGCGGGGCCCCAATGGGGAATCAAAGTTTTACATAGAAATATATAGAAAAAAATCTTTGAAAATCTTCTTCTCAAGAACTACTGGGCCAGAAAAGCTGAAACTTATGTGGAAGCATCCTAGGGTAGTGTAGATTCTAAATTGTTAAAATCATGACCCCCGGGGGAAGGGCGGGGCCACAATGGGGAATCAAAGTTGAACATAGAAATATAAAGGAAAAATTTTTGAAAATCTTCTTCTCAAGAACCACTGGGCCAGAAAAGCTGAAACTTATGTGGAAGCATCCTGGTATAGTGTAGATTCTAAATTGTAAAAATCATGACCCCCAGGGGAAGGGCGGGGTCACAATTGGGAATCAAATTTTTACATAGAAATATATAGGAAAAATCTTTGAAAATCTTCTTCTCAAGAACCACTGGGCCAGAAAAGCTGAAACTTATGTGGAAGCATCGTGGGGTAGCGTAGATTCTAAATTGTTCAAATCATGACCCCTGGGGGAAGGGCGGGGCCACAATCTGTAATCAAAGTTTTACATAGAAATATATAGGAAAAATCTTTGAAAATTTTCTTCTCAAGAACCACTGGGCCAGAAAAGCTGAAACTTATGTGCACATGGAAGGATCCTGGGGTAGTGTAGATTTTAAATTCTCTAAATTATGATCAGTAGGGTAGGGTGGGGATGCATTATGTATTACAAGGGGGAAATCTTAAAGAACAGAATGTCAAAGCTTTTTGAATGTGGCCCATGGGCCTCTTGTTTATTATATTATTCATTAATTAACTCTGTTAGACTACTTTATATCAAATATTTTGAGCAACATAGAATCATTCAGCAAAATATTTCAGGCTATAGAGTTAGAGAACGGTGTGGAGACTGATCAGAGGGTGATGACCAAGGTTATAGTGACTATCCTGGATGAAGATGACAACATTCCTACATTTCAGCCGTCTTTTTATAATGTGACGGTGTTAGAGATGGACAGCAGTAGCTCTTTCGCCAATTCCACCACGCCATTACCAGGCCTTACTGTCAGAGTCGAGGACCCAGACGATGTGAGTGTTCAGGGAATGTAAAGGGATTGGTCATTTAGAATTAAATGTTTTATCATTTTCTTATGTATTGTGAATTTCTTATATCATCTTTTCCTTAAACTAACATCAAGTTTTGAACATAATCTATGAAATATTTTAAGACTTCAGGCTAAATTTACACTGAATTTTTTTCTTTGCATTATTTGACACCCCACCACCACCACCATCACCAACATCACCACAACATTTACTTTGTGTGTTTTTAGGCGAGTAATGCCTTGTTTAACATCTCCATCTTGAGTCAGCCGGTGCCTGGTCTGTTCAGAGTAACCCCCACTCAGGCCTCCCAACTGGCTCAAGCCTCCCTCATCGTAATGGACGCCAAACAGCTGGATTACGAGAACCCTAACGTCCGCACACAACAGATTTTGGTAAGTTACCTTTCTTAGTCAATTTAAAAATTGATTATAAAGTTCATGAAACAAAATAACACCAAGTTGAATGTTGAAAACTAAAACAAATGAGTGCAAAATCTTTCTTTTTTAAATTTGCAAAAATTGATTGAAATGAGGAGGCTTCTTTCAATTCAGAAGACTTTGTTTCCCTAGTTAGCTATCATTTTGTGTGTATGTTTTTAAAATAATTTGCAACTCTCAAATACAGTGAAACACGCTTATGATGCTTTGCCAGGGACAGCTTCATTATAAGCGTAATTCATTATATCTGTCTAGTTTACAACATGTAATAAAGGCTTGGGGAATGAAGATCACTTTGCTCATCAATTCATTATAGGGTTGTTCTCTATGACTGTGATTTACTGTAGTCACAAAATTAAGTGAAAAGATGTTATTGATGTCTTTCATTTCAATATTTTGAAGTGTGGTGTTTAAATGATCCATTGTACATTGCAGTTGTTAGCTAAAGACGTCAACAATCCCATTAACCATTCGTCCACGGCGACGGTGATCATTAATCTGGAGGACAGTAACGATAATACCCCAGTATTCCTAGCCTCAGAGTATTCGGCCTCGGTCAGAGAGGACCGTCCTGTTGGGAGCTCCATCATTACCATCACTGTAAGTATAAAAAGAACGATCACGGAACTTAAAACACTTTAAATAAAATTCATAGTCACTGGGACACTCAGATGTTTTATTGTAATCAATAGGTATAAATAGTAATAAAGCTGAACTACTTATAAAAGTGATGTCACTGATAATGTAATTGCTCAAATTCAGTTAGAAGACAGTTAAATCAGATCTTTTTTTATACAGGGTTCAGATAGAGACAGTGGAGAAAATGGCCGTTTAGTGTATTCACTTCGTGGCACAGGATTAGAAAAGCAAGTATTCTCAAAGTATATACATATATTTTCTGAGAAAGTTAGTATTAGATTTCATGAAAATGTAAATTTTATCTTTCTGCTCCTAGGTTTAACGTCGATTCATCCACAGGCCTTGTTACTCTGGCTCAGCCACTAGATTATGAGGATACAACCTCCTATCAGCTGTTATTCAGGGCCCAGGACAGGGGGAGTCCCAGTCGTGAGTCTGCCGTCAGTCTCACCATCTCTGTTCTTAACTATAATGACTTTGGACCTATCTTTAGTCCTGATTCTTACCAAACCTCGGTGAATGAAGGAGAAACCAACATTTTGATCCCCGTTATTGTCAAGGTAAGGTTAAGAGAATCCAAAGTTTATATTGTATTTGTGAATGATTTGTTGAATTTCAATGTTTTTGGAATTCAATTATACTTTGTGAACAAAACCTGGAGTGTAGAATATATCATACTACATGAGAGAATTTCATATAAAGACTTAAGTTATTACGAAGACCTTATGATATGCTGGGTGTAACTCAATCTGGTGGATGATCTCATCAAGTAAATCTCTCAGAGCGTGGCTTGGACGGACTCCTGAGCTCATACTAAGCTGACCATATACCCAAGGATGGTTTTGGAGGAAAACAACAAAACTAAGGGCTGAGTCTTTGAGATAAAAAACCTCAATTATTAGCAGGGGTTAAGATTTTAGCTTGCATTAGGGAGATATTTTTTTTCAAGCTGATGCTTAGAACAGAAACCTGGGGTTTATCAGAGCAGTAGTCAGTGGAAAAACTTTATGTTTCAGTACCTCCAGGGACACAAATTAGCAACAGGTGCCTAGGCCTGTTCCAGCAGGCAATATTATTATAGTTGATCCCAGGAGCTCACAAATCTGACATTAATCATAGGGATAATCCCAGTTTATAAGCACTAATAATTGTAATGTTTCATTGTAGGCTCGAGACAAAGAATCTCTGGATAACATCACTTACGCTATTGTTGCTGGAAACACCGTTGATAACGCCTTTATTCTCAACAGTAGAACAGGAGTACTCTCCCTTTCCAGGGGACTTAACTATGAAGAGACTCCCAATAGGAGGGGATAGTAAGAAATTTATTTGTTTAGTAGGAAGTCATTTATGGCAAACTTACCTCAAAAGTTTTTACTCCTAATAGTAAGTAGAGCTATGATCAAGTCAGTTTTAAAAGTTTTGAGATAATTTTAAACTTTATGCATCCTCGTCAATATTGTTTTGATTGGACATTGTCAGATAGCTAACAAGTTTGCATGTATTTGTACACATGAGCTGTTTCAGACTTGTTTATCTTGGGTATCTTCTTTCCACAGTTTCCGACTGATTGTACAAGCTACTGATGCTGATATTCCCCCACAGTCGGCTAACACAACTATTGACGTCCTAATCATCGTAAGTGTCCGACACAAAAAATGCTTTCATTGTTGATTGCAGAATCAAATGTAAACTTTTTATGAGCTAGGTGCTAGCTATTTTGGTCTATAACTTTTATTTATTTTACAACAGGACAAGAACAACCATGACCCCCAGTTTGTACAGTCCCAGTACACGGCTCAGATCAGTGAGGGATCCCCTCCAGGTCAGTGCTACACTAAATCTCAGGGTGTTTCAGTCTCTGTCATCGGAACCCACAGGTGCCTCTCTGTTACACTACACTTGAACTGAATGTAGTGTAGTGGAGAGGAAACCAAGGAATTTAAATCGGTTAAATTTTTACACACATAATTTAATTGATAGCTAAAAAAACTTTTTAAAGATATTAATTTTTTATGCTTACAATGGTCAGTTTATACAAATAGTCTATGAAGGTATTAAACATCTAAAAAAGAATGTATTGTGCATTAATAAAGGGGAAGGGGGCATTTTTTATGCTTTCAGCAGACAGTTTATAAAATATTATTATGTTGATTATTAGGATCCTTTGTGAAGACTGTGTCTGCTACTGACCAGGACTTTGGATCCAATGGAAATATCTCCTATTACATCTGGAGTGGAGGGCTGGACCACTTCACCATAGACCAGCAGGGGCAGGTCACAGTTAGTGGTGGGGCAGCCTTGGATGTGGACAATGTCAGGACATATGACATCACAGTAACTAGTCATTTCCACTATCAGAGACTGTGTTGTAACTGATACATATATTTTGAATGTTTTGTTATTTTTTACAAAAAAATTGCCACAGAAATATTTACATTTTGTATACAGACTAAAGTTTTTTTAGTTACAATGTACTGTAGACGTACTTTTTTCCACGGGGACATAATTCTCAATTTCTAAATCTCAATTTCTGTTTAATCCGCAGGTAGAAAAGTGCGCGGATTTCTTACACTGTCACTATATGCCTTGCATTTACATTAAGTACGCTTGGACAAATTTCCGCGGAAAATTTATGACTGCGTACCTAGCGTAAATTAATACCACACGGAAAAAAGTACTTCTACAGTATTTCATCTGTCTATTTATCTAGTGCTCTGTATTGTATTTTAATTATCCATTGTAACTCCAGTACTTGTCCTGTTTTAGATCCATGCCCGAGACAAGGGCAGTCCTCCCAGGACTGGATCCACCACCCTCATAGTGACCCTCACAGACTCCAACAACAAGGATCCATTCTTTACAAAACAAGTGTACATTGGATCAGTACAAGAGAGTAAGTACCCTCAATTAGCTTATATTCCTGCATCTAGAGTATCTCCAAAAATGTACATTGAAAAACTGTCTAATCTGCCACCTGTGCAGCCCCTTTCACTGTTAATTCTAAATAAGCTTTTTCATTCCATGTTATCTTTTTTCCTTGTTCTTCAACACTGTGATCTGACACCCTGTCTATTCTGTGGTCTATTTTACAGCTGTGTCTATTTTTGGTCTATTTTACAGCTGTGTCTATTGGGACATCTGTGATACAGGTGAGAGCTAATGACACGGACAGCACCAAGTCACTGCAGTATTCCATAGACAGACTCTCCATTATTGCCAAGAGCACAGACGGGACACAGATTAGAGCATTATATCCTTATGACTTCAGGGTAAGTCCAGAATGTTTGAAATTGTGTTAAAAGATACAAATACAAAATGCTTCCAAAAAGAAAACAGTAGCTCTTCTTTTACAGATATATTCCTTTAAAATATCGAAATGTGCATTAATAATTACTAAAAAATTATGATAAAGGTAAATATTTGTTCTATCTGTAGGAAGCCTTTGAGATAGAGCCTACCTCTGGAGTGATTAAGGTGAAATCAGCCCTTAGTCGAGACAGTGCAGCTGAGATAGATTTCAATGTTATTGTTAAGGATGTCAATGCTGAAAATAATAAAGAACAAACAGCCAAAGGTTAAAAATATTTTTTATTAAGAAAGTTTTTTTTAAATAGTCACAGTCTGCATTTACAGTATGTACCATAAAATGTTAATTAAATGCACTGCCTTACAAAAATTGCCCAAGTGTTTTATAGAAATTGTAAAATTTTGGTAACTGTTATATTTGAAATATTGAAATATAAAGAGGACTTACTGTAGACATACTTTTTTCCACGAGGTCATAATTACGCGAAATCTCAATTTCTGTTTAATCCACGGGTAGAGAATTATGCAGATTTCTTAGACTGTCACTATATGCCTTACATTTATGTTAAGTATGCTTGGACAAATTTCTGCTGAAAAATTTAACCGTGTACATACTTAAATTAATACCACGTGGAAAAAAAAAGTACTTCTACACGCATGCTATCCAATCCTGTTATGTTGATACATAATGAAATATTGTTATTAAAAAAAATTTGACATCATTATTCACACTACATGTAAAGATGTTTTGCACAAGAGTAATAGTCATTAATTTATTATTCTATTTTTAGCCCTTGTGTTGATAACGATCCTGGGATCTGCTGATCTGACCCCCTACTTTGCCCCTCCCTGGACAGTGACAAATCCTTCATATTATTACACCCTGCCTGAGGAGGTGGCCATCGGCACAGTGACGTCTACCCTTATAGCCACAGACCCCAAGGGACCATTCCAGATCACCAACTTCCAGGAGGTAGCTGAAGTGAATCAAGGCGATGTAGGCGATTACTTCTCTGTCAATCAAACAACAGGTATCTATTACTGTGATGATGAATCTTCACAAAAAATTCTTTGTGTACTTTGTGTATTAGATTACCCATGACAAAATCACTTACTACATGTTTACCAATACCATAATTAATAACTGGAATATTTAGGACAGTTTATTTTGTTACTTTTATGGAAATTCTTTTTTTTTAACTTTAAGTTGTTTGACTGTTACAGGGCAGATTAAAGTAAACAGACGTTTAGATTATGAGAACTTGAACTCCAAACTGATCAGATTCCGTGTACGGGCATTCTCTCAAGATGGCACCCGCAGTGTGGATGCTAACATCACCATTCAAGTTCAGGACATCAATGATAATGTCCCAGAATTCACACAAACAGTAGGACATATACTGGGAATTAATTTTGCAATTTGATTGGGGTATTAACAAAGTATTTTGTCCAAATGTTATTATGACATAGGAAAAAACTCAGTTGATATTTTTTTTCTTCAGAAATATACAGTCACTGTATCTGAGGACAGAGTTTATCCATATCAGATTGCTACAGTGTATGCTCGAGATAAAGACAGCGGAAGTTACTCCGAGATCGAGTACTCACTCAGCGGGCAAGGCTTTGACAAATTCATGATCTTAAAATCGGTAATCTTTATCTGTTTCTTTGTAAATAAACAAATACTATAAATTTATACACTATGTAATATTAAAAACTCTTTTTCCATTAGATAGAAGAAAGAAAAGCTGTTTCAAATCAGGGTGATTTTTTAAATAAAGATTTTTCATGAAAATGACTTTGAAAAAGCACCTGTATTTCAGAGTAATGAAGTTGGAGTTGTAAGTATTAGTCTAAGAATCAAGCTGATAAAAAGAGAAATGTGCAGATGCATGGCTCTTACATCTTATATGCATACCTACATCGTTTTGTAAGAAAATTAAAAAAAAATATTTATGAATGTTTGAAATTCGTTAAATAGTAGCATGCTCTTCTGACAATGTTCAATAGTTAGTATTTTGAGCATAGTTACCTGCCTTAGATCCTTAGATCTGATTAATTGTCAAGTATGCATATGATGCAAAAATTGTCTCTTGTCCAGATAGTGCAAAACATATATCAGAAAATAGGCATGATAATATACATTAAATTGCATGAAATAAGCTTTTTATGTGGTTGGCTTTTTTTAGACCAGAAAAGAGGATGAGGTGAAAAAACTTGTTTACATTTTGTTTCTAAATTGTCTGTTTGCATGCACTTATGATAGAGCTGGGTTATTCGATACAAAAAGGGAAAGGAATTATGTTTGGAGGAAAGCATTACTAGTGTGGTTGCTTTTTGCCCATGGCACCGGCCTGAGAATATGCCAAAGAAGCACGTTGTCTGAATGCTTTCACAAGTTGACAGTCATATTTATTGTCACTCCACAAGAACTCACTGTCATATTACAACTTATAGAAATGATTTTACTGTAGTCAATGCTATACAGTGTGGAATAGAGCATTTGTAAACTGCGCTTTGCTTTTGTTCTTTCTTTACAAGTGAACTAAATCTAAGAACCTATTTGTAGGGGCTGATTTTGATCAGTGATGGCACAGTTTTGGACCACGAGACAACCCAGGAGTATAATCTATTGTTAACTGCCCAAGACAATCCCTCCGCACAGTCCTCAGAAGTACGACAGAGGTCATCAGTACCTGTACGTATAGTATCTACTAAATAATCTAGCTGGAAAGTACCTAAGAAAAATCAGTACTTGTTCCTTTAGTATCTACCAATAATCCAACTTCTTAAAGGAGAAAAAGTGCATAATTTGAAAATCATCAGAAAATCATCAGATTTTCCAATTTCTCATTGAACTTTTCCTATGCATGAACAGACTTTGATTTTTTTTATTAACAGTTGACAATAAGAGTAACGGACATTAATGACAACCCCCCAGTGTTCTCCAGTAGGGAGTATTCATTCCTGACCGTGGAGAGCTATGATCTGAACACCAATATAGGAGAGGTTCGCGCCACTGACCTCGACAGCGGGGTCAACGGGGAGATTGATTACACCATTGTATCAGTAGACCCTGCTCCAAGAACACCAGGTTTGAAAATTCATCAACTCATCTTCTCAATGAAATTCAACAGCTCAGTTATTTTACTCCCGATGTGATATATATCAGCTATGCAGATTTTAGAGAGATGTCTTACCTACTTTATGGCCAGATTTGAGCCTTTCTGTACCTTGTTTTAACATCACTATGCAAAAAGTTACAAAAAAATTTTCAAAGCATTTGTAGAAATGCATGTATCTGTATGTGGTTTCTGATCCACCTTGAAACTCATATCAATTCAAAATGGATATCAGAGCATTGCCATATTATGTTGCCCTGTTTATTGAAAGTGATGAGTGAAGTGTAAATAAAGCTTTATTGTATATTACACTGTAAAATATTTAAGCAGAACAGACTTGCTTTTGGTTTCAAATACAATCCTGACTAAATTATTTTGTTATTTTGTAGAGGAGGACTACTTTGGAATTTCACCAGAAAGTGGGATGTTGTACAGCAAGAACTCCCTTAGGGGAGCCTCAGCTAAGTCCCCGTACAGACTGGAGGTTCATGCCCAGGACCGCGGCACCCCTGTCCTAATTAGTACATGTATCGTGTACATCAATGTCAGCAGTGGACAACTGGACAATGGAAAACCTATCTGGATCTCCCCACGATTCGGAGACTCCAATGTTGTAACTATTATGAACATAACTGAGGTAAGATCCGTTCTTTTTGTAATCTATTGTTATAGTAAAATAGTTGAAATTTATCAGTATATGTTTTTTTTAAAAGTTTGTACAGATTGGTTTGTTTTGTTTATTTCATTCTTAAAATTTGGGGTTCTTTGTTTCAGCATGCTGATATTGGGACCGCTGTGATCCGAGCCATAGCTGTACCCCGAACTCCGGGGGCCTCCATTGAGTACTCGATCCTCAGTGATAACGAAGACGTATCTGAGTTTGTCATTGACCCGGTCACAGGGATCGTCACCGTGGCCCGTAATCACACACTGGACAGAGAGAAACAAGAGACCCATGATGTAAGTCATAATTAACCATTATATGTTGATATCTGATTAGGAAAGGCCAAATTCAAATGAGATGGCACATTTACATTCTGCTATTTTATCTGGAAAAATATTGAAGAGCATGTACATATATAGCAATAAATTCTGATCCTTTTTAAAGATAAGAAAATTTCTGCACAACAAAAAGTATCTTTCCAATATTTTGAAAAAGCTCTATAAATGTAAATCTGTTATTTTCAGTTGATCTTACTTGCGACCGATACATTAAACAGAACTCTACAGAGTACACGACTTCTGTCCATTAAACTACAGGACATAGATGATGAAAACCCTTCCTTCAAAAACTGTCCGGATAGACAGGTAAGAATTACAACAAAGGTGGAATAAGTCACTGATCTGACTATCTACCAGTATTGTCCCTGCTTGTGACTCATTGTCATTGTATAGCCATGATATGAAATCAGATACTCTTAAAATAATTTCACTGATTGACTCTTTGATGTGTTTTTCAGTATGACATTCCTACCGAGACGTCTGTCCGTGAGAGTGAGCCCATAGGGACGGTAGTTTACACAGCTCAAGCTTGTGATCTCGATCTCGCTCCCTACAACTCGGTCCAGTACAGCTTCTACACCAATGACAGCTTGTACTGTAAGCTATCTTGTTTTCCTGGGATAACATTAAGTGGAAGGGGCATTTCTCAAAAGCATTTGTTATAAATTTATACAAAAAAAAAACAAAGAGGACAATATGGAAGAAATAAATGATGTTCCCTTCCCCTTTTGATGCTTTAACTTTGCAAATGATTAAGTTACAATTTTGACTAAAACACAGAATTAGAGAAAATAAATTGTTTGTATTTTCAGGTTACTCTAACATCTCCCAGAGCTTTAAAGTTAATGCAGCCACTGGAGAAATCACCACTAACCAAGTTCTTGACCGAGAATCTCAGGCTAGGTACCTCATCTGTGTCCAGGCCAAGAAACCCGGCAGTCGCAGGAAGCGGTCACTTCCCAGTAAACAGGAGCTGGAGACGCACCTACAGCAGTACGCCGAGGACGACGTGCTGTTCCTCCTGGTGTCCGTGTCGGACGTTAATGACAATAAACCAACATTCTCCCTAACCAGCGACTACACTTGTAAGTCAACAGTCATGGGTGATCGGAGAAAATATATCAAGTAATATTTGACATGCCCAGCCATGTATAGGCAAAATGTTTTTCATGTGTCTTCTTCTTGTAGGTCCATCAAACTATATGTATCCTTTTGATTAAAGCTCTGTTTCAAAGACTCTATTATGTCGTTATGCAAGATATTTTCTCAAATTTCATACCTAGATCTTGTTAAGAGCAAAGCAAATGTTTTAATGACTTTATTTTCATTAAAACAAAATTGATATATGATGCTTTTATTTTTTTTAAAGATATATTTGCCTATCCCACAAAGGACAATGTTTATCAGCTGACTGCCAGTGACCCTGACGTTGGGGACAAAGGACGAGTTCGTTATAGCATCATTCACTCCCAGTACATCAACACTGCCAAGAGCAGGAACATTTCTGTGTTTGATGCATTCAAGATAAACACTGAAACTGGTCAGATCTCAGTTGGCTTTCAAGCCTATAAGTATTTCATTGGAGGGTATTTTGAACTGACCATTAAAGGGGAAGACTACCTCAGATCGGAGATGTACAGTACATACAACTTAAAGGTATGAATGTGCTAAAAATAGACTTCTATTTTATTAACAAAGGGTAAAATATGCATAGATCAATGCATGAATGTTAGTTTACTGTAAATCACTTTTTATTTGTGAGAACTTTATTTTCATGTAATTACGAAAGACAGTGTGCTTGCGAAATTTAATTCTCATGTATAATAGTATTCCTTAGGATATATAAAGCAATAACCACCATTCATGAAAATTTTGTCTTGCTTATCAAGAGTCAATAACTATCTCGCGTAAATAGGTGTTGCAAAAATTAGTGATCTACAGTATAAATGAAACTCATTTATTGTTCTCTCAGTCTGAAAAAATATTTAATTTAAAATGTTCACAAAGTTTGTGCCGAAGTACCCACATATTTTCTTGATGGGAGAATATATCACTTACATTATTGGTCTACCCTGTTTAGATTTACATTGGAGAGAAATCCAGTCAGGTTCGAGTTGTGATGGCTTCAAATTTAAATAGTGACCAGCAGAAGTTTGTAGATGAGCTGGAAAGGTCAGTAATGGTGCACACATGAGTCATGAAAAATAACCCATCTTTTCATTGCTGCTTCTGAAAGTGTCATTGAGGTCATGACATGTATATAATTCAATGTAAATGTAGAAATGAATGAATTGGTATAACTACTTCATTTGCTTATCCTTTTTATTCATTTGGGTTTGTAAAATCAAAAGATGGCCTAAGCACTTTTATTGTTTATGAATATGATTTTAAACAACACAATGTAGGAATGTGGTGAAATATTTTTAATGTCAGCATATACTTTTTTCAGGAGTCTAAACAGCAATCCTGATTC
Source organism: Saccostrea cuccullata (assembly GCF_032062105.1). Taxonomy (NCBI): domain Eukaryota; kingdom Metazoa; phylum Mollusca; class Bivalvia; order Ostreida; family Ostreidae; genus Saccostrea; species Saccostrea cuccullata. The sequence continues at coordinate 391,790 of NW_026930321.1, forward strand.
TGTGCTGTACATTCCTACAGACACCCGCTACCATGTGACAGCCACGGGCACCAGTGCTAACCAGTAAGATAATGATTTATTGTGTACCAATCATAATTTATGTTTTATTATTGTGAATAAACACTCAAAGTTAATTTTTGATATGCCACTTATTTCCCTTTCATTTCCTGAAAAATGAATGTTGACTTATGTAAATTTTACCCCAATATCCTCAAGAAATAAATATGTATTTGAAAAATATATACTTATTCATATGTTAACACTTAGTTTATAGAGTGGTTAAGTTTTTGTTTTCTGTCTGTTCCTATTTTTGAAAAATGAAACATACTTACAGTTATAACATATTAAGTTTTATACACAAGTATATTATGAAGACTGTAAGATTGAGTGTGAAGAATTTTTACTTTAAAATCATAGTATTAAAAGCTGTTATTCTTCTTTCAGGATAGATATCTGTTTCTTTGTTGTGAGAAATAATCGTGTTGTGGATTCCTATGATGGAACAGCAGCCCTAGGTGATGTCCAGTCAGTACTTACCTCTAAGAATCTCTACAGTCCAGGGGTAAGTCCTGTCTACTTATTTACAAATGAACTAGCCGTCTATGTGCTTTTATTCAAAATACAGTGGACCTTCAGATATCGGGACGCCAGATATCCGGATGCTTCAGTATCCGGACGATTTTTTATCGGAACGAAATTTTTAAATGTTATTTTGTCTTGTTTAACGGGTGATTCAGATATCCGGATGCTTCACTTATCCAGACAAATTGACTGGGAACCAAAGCGTCCGGATAAATGAGGGTCCACTGTATTTATCTGCTGTGTGAGACCTTGGTTTTATGGCATTGTTCAGCTTTTCTGTTGTGCTTTTTATTGAACAGCTTCAAAAAAATAATGATTTGATTTATATGCCCATTGTACCAAGGTCTTGTTTCATCTTTCAGCCCTGCGAGCCAGCCACCACTAAGACATTAGAGGGCTGGTCAGCTTTCTGGTGGGTCCTCGTGGCCTTTGCCATCTTCATGTTCGTCATCATCGTCATCCTGATTTTCGCTGTGAATGTCCTTTATAATGAGTAAGTCAAGAGCATTTTAAATGTTACTGGATTGGAGAATGGAAACATTTTTTCCATATTAGATTTTGTACAAATGCTAAACAATAAGATTATCTCTTCATATATATTCAAACAATACTTTAAACCAACTTTTATTATCAACATCCTCATTCACAATTCTTCAGACTGGAATCCAAAGTATGCTAATTTTCATGACTAGACAAATAATTCATTCAGAAGAAATTTTTACAAAAAAATAAAGGCTACAAACCTTGTGGATATATCTCTTTTACAGATGAAAGTTGGTTTACAGTAATAGATTCATGTATACTGTTTTGAATTTGTAAACTTTCGGAAGTGTTATGCACATTTCTGTATTATTATTTTTGCTTTTTCAGCTACAAAGATTCAATGCAAGCAAGAACAAGTAAGTGTGATTTCTATCTGATTGATGGCAATTATTGATTTAAATGTCAGTTAAGAAATTCATAAATTGTAACAAGCCTTTAACTTAAATTTAGAATACAAACTTATTCAAGGTTCTTTTGACTTTCAGCTATGCACATAGTTCAGTGATGTCAAAAGACTTTTAAAGAGTGGCTATGAAATTAAATTTTGAAAAGCGAGGAGAGTCTACCCATCTTGACTGGAAATCCTTGTTTTCGCATAGCTTCATGTTCCAAGCATACTGATTTCACAACACATAGAGGAAAAAAATTAATTAGGAAAAGAGTTAACAAGAAAACTGTATGAGAAATGTTAATTTTTGTCAGAGGAAAGTTAAAATATTATGCCTCACTCATGTTTGTGTCTGAGAGTTATCACAACTGTTAGAGGGGAGGGGAGTTTGCTTAATGTGAACATGTTGCTTGCCATAAATTTAGGAAGTTTTTTGAATGAATGTTTTTGAGTGTGAGAGGATAGTGAATAGTGCTGTTTGATTGTGGAAAAATGATAAAATATATGCTGTGATGACACTGGAGGGTTATTGCTCACTATAATACCCTTTCATTTGTGTGATAGCAATAACAATTATATCCAAATATCAAGCTATACAAACATTCCAACTTCTTGTAGTAATATTCCAAGGACTGCTTTGAGAGTTTTTTGAGAATTCGAAAAAAAAATTTATCTATGTAAGAAAATGATTCATTTATTGAGAACAGGAAAATTTTGTTATTGTTAACCTTTGTCTCGGTTAGTGATGTGTATTGTCATATATTTTTATATTATTTATACATATTTTTGTACTATGATGCAATTTTGATAAAAATATTTTTATTCAAATGAACTGTGTTGTGCTTTTTTTCTCTGATGAGGAGCTTGTTTGAGCAGCTAAATGGTAGTCTGTCATTTATCCATAAACATACACTAACTTTATATGCAAATTACATATACTACAACTTTCTGCATGATTATCCACATTTATGGCATGAACAGTAACATTTTTTTAAGGAAATGGGGAATATTTGGAGAGTTACGAGGGGGTATCAAAAAGTTCGGGGACTGGCGCCACGAAATTAAAACCGGTGTAGGTACATCAATAAATTTTAAAATATTTTGTAAGCATCATCTTTTCTATCTATAAATTAAACCAAAAATCATGAATTTTATTTCTAATAATGTCCAGGCGGCGCAACCTCGAACATGACGCTTTTTCGATCTTGGTGTTGCTGAGAAAAAGCTCTTTTGTCACGAACATTTGACGTCTAAAACTTCAGTTAAATTAGGTATGTGCAATTTATACTTCATTCTGTAAATTCTATAAAATTTTATCGTGAATTTTGTATGTAGTGTTCAAACAATTAAGGGCTTGAAAATCACGTCAAAAAGGGGGAGGGGGTTCTTTTTCCAACATTCTATAGAGTTTTGTCCCTGATAAAAAAACTGGTATAGACCTAGGAAATGTTTAAACTGGCTACAGAGAAATAAAATGCATCCAGAGTACTTGTTTTTTTAATACCAAAATAGATTCAGAGAGAAAAGTGGTGCACAGGTATTATAAATGTTCAATTGTAGTCAAGGTTCGAAAAGCCAATAACGTCACAAAAAAGACGTTGATCATGTGTTGTAGATATTAAACCCCCAAACGTAAAATCTGCTGATATAACGAAGCGAGGATCTTTCGCAATGCATAAATCTATTTGCAACATTTTATGCATTGAAAGCCATTGTTTATAACATTGTAAAGTTATAAACAAGACGGGTTTCAGTCCTTATTCAACTCCAAGGAATCTCTTCGATATACATGTTTGAGATAGAAGAATCAGACATTGAAAAACAATGGCGTTGTCGTACGTCATGAAACTAAACGGCGACAGCGCCGGGTGATCATATAATTTCATATTTATTTTATAATAATTTGGCAAATAATAAAAGTATGAAGCTAAAATTTTCAACTTTTCATTTTTTTGTTGTTTTATGTTCCTTATAAAGTTTGAGAGCATGGACCACATAGTATTAATTTTATCGCCTCAGTCGGCGAACTTTTTGATAACTCCTCGTATGCTCTTCAATCAGACTGTCAGTCTGTCTCTTCCACCCCACCACCCGGAATTAAATCATGTTTCACAGAACAAACATTCCTCTCCCCCCATCACGTTTTATAAGCCTGAGTTTTAGACTGCTCTGAAAGTTTTCTATTTTTGTTTTTGTGATAGACAAGAAGAGTTTGTCAGTGGTATTCCAACAGAAATCATTGATTTGAACATTTTTTTTGTATGGCTAATGTTACTGATGACATCACCCTGTTGAGAGGTAATTGTAACCCCCCACCCCCACCCCCACCCCCCCCAAATCCGTAAGCCCTCTACTTTCTCTTGTTACATAAATTAACTGGAAATACTATCATTGATTAATATATCTTTGCTTTATCTTTAAAGGGTGTATATAACCTGAATAGATACATCAGACGCATTAGTTAATTTCGGAAACTCTGTTCACTATCAGTATCCAGTACCAGTACTTTCACTTTATCTTCTTGGAAAATTAATTTGAAAAAAATTATTGTGTAATTCTTAAAAATAGTAACGTTTAACATGTAAATAACAACAAAATACCCGTCCGCTGTTGTGAGGTGCACAGAACGTAAGAGGGTAAGACACTGAGTGAGTATTGAACATGACTTTGGAACTGAGACCAAGTGATATCTATTTTTCTCAGGCAACAATTAAGGACCATTTTAGGTTTGGCTTTCGTACTATATATGGAACTCTGGAAGCCTGTATTGAAGATAGCACTGTGATAGACAGTATTCCGAAAATCACCGTGTGTAGAAGAGACGGGAAATGGTTCACACTGGACAACAGACGACTGTGGGTGTTCAGACAGTTGGAGTCCAAGGGAAGATTGTATAAGATCTCCGTGTATCAGTCCGATTCCATCCCTGACTGCAAGTACAACACCCAGAATGGGGGGACATCTGTCGAAATACTGAAATGGTGACGGTCGTCCATGTAAAGATTTTTTGGCCTTTTTGGAGGATTTCTTTTTCAATAGAAACTTATGAATTTTATCCACGTCTTCTTAACATAGAAAACAGGAAATCCTTAATTAAGGTACTTAGTACAAAGAAGAGGATGCTTACTGGAAATTCCGTTGAGTGTTTCCACTTGCGCAGTGATAAGGACTAATTACTTTAAGTTTTGTTGATGTTATTTAATTAATTAACACATACAGTATTTTAGCTACATTGCACATGAAAAATTAATATATTGTTTCATATCTCTTATAACTACCGGGAAGTCTACATGTATATGTTTGTGTGAGATATATATAATATATATTTATTAGTCCCCTACCGGTGAAACCGGAGGGGACTATAGGTTTCCTCTGCGTCTGTCCGTCCGTCTGTCTGTCTGTCCCCGTCTGTCTGTCAGTCGGTCCCACTTGGTTTTCCACACTTTTTTTCTAAATGCTGGCAGATATTGAGCTGATTTTTGGTATATGGGTGTATCTTGATGAATTACAGATCAAGTTTGAATATCGTTCCGATTCAATGATTTTTTACGGAATTACGGCCTTTTCAATTTTTCAGGGTTTTCCGCACTTTTCTCCTAAACGCTTGCAGATATTGAGCTGGTTTTTAGTACGAGACTTTACCTTAATTAGTTACAGATCAAATTTGCATTTTGTTCTGCTTAATTGATTTTTGAAAGAATTATGGTATTTTTATTTTTTTAAATTTAAATATAGGGTTCGTGATGCACTACATTTATGTCGTGATGCACTCAATTTATGTTCTAAACGAGATTGTCATAAACTGAAACTTGCTTGATAGCTTTTATAAATTGATTAGTTATGGATCAAGTTTGCATTTCGTTCTACTTCATTGGTTTCTGATGGAATTGTGGTATTTTTTTTAATAATTGGGTTCACAATAGGGTTTGTGATGCACTAAATTAATGTCGTGATGCACTATTGGATTAATGTTCTAAACGAGATTATCATGATTTGAAACTTGCTGGATACCTTTATAGTACAGGCACCTGACGTTACTTATTTTTCTTTTAATAAAAAAATATACCCTTACCTTACAATAAACCCGGTTTATCATAAGGTAAGGGTATATTTTTTTTATTAAAAGAAAAATAAGTAACATCAGGTGCCTGTGCTTTATAGTTACAAATATAGATCAAGTTTGATTTTTTCTGGTATAAAATTGTTGTTCAACCATGTAAAGTAAGCTGTTCTGATCAAGGCATTCGTGTGTGTCAAATGGCATTCAAAGACGTCACGAGTCTTTCTTTGTAAGGCAGATCCAAAAGATTTCATTTATATTCAAATAATAACTGAAATTTCCATATTTATGTAACAATTTTTCATACACAGGCTCTAATAAAATGACACCCCAAAGAAAAAGGGGAACCCGGTAGGGGACATGTATTGCTTATGCAATACTCTCATTTATTTTATTTTATTATTTTTTTTTTAAGTTCTTGAAATATAATTTTTTTAATCTCTATCCACTTGCTATTCGGTTATTCTTTCTGCATGTAAAGTATTCAACACAGATTACATGTAAGTCATGTCAGTTTACTTCCTCCTTGTCAGTTGTTTTATTCCTAGCTGCAGACCTGTAGCGTTATGGTTTTATATAATATTTGTCTTTGACCATAACGCTGCATGTACAGATCCCGTAATGCGAAAAAGGTGCAATTTACGGCGCAATATTTTTTGCGCTCTTTTGTGGAGAATTTCTCCACTTTCCAGCATTGGTCAATCAACTACCTTTCAACCCCTAATTCTAGACACATTATTTAACTAATCTGTGTATTTTATCCATCTCCCAACCCTTTATAGTCGTCTCTACAAGTGATAAACTCGCTTGATTAAAATTATTTGTTAAATTACTGAAAATTTACTTCAATTTAGCGAGTTCATTGCCTGTGGAGACAACTATAAATGGTTGGGAGGTGGATAAACTATACATATTGGCTACAGAATGTGTCTAGAATTAGGGAGTGAAAGGTAATTGATTGACCAATGCTAGAAAGTGGAGAAATTCTCCCCAAAAGAGCGCATTCATTCATTCTTTATTTCCACTATTACAGTGATTAATGAAAATTGAACAAACACACAAAAAATGATATCACATATGAGATAAATAGATGAATTGCATGCAAACACCACATATAAATATATAAAGAAATATATATATATATATATATTTACAATGTTTTAGATCACAAAATCATTTGGGATCATTACTTCATACACATGTATATATATATATGTCCTCGCGTGAAAAAAAAAATCTATTAATGAACTTTGAGAATAAGAAGTAAAGGAGCTGGAAGCATCCCTCATTGGCAGATTTGCAGTGCGGAAAGATTGCGCTTATAAAAGGCACACGCATCGACAACGCAGCGAAAGTTTCGTAACTGGAAGTTTCGGAGGTTGAAGGCGGATAGAATGGTGTTCGGCTTACGGCCTAGAAGAATCATGTACAGTTCATCATCAGTAAGGGCACACAGTTCAACACACAGGTTAATGTCAAAGTAGTTAATTACATCCTCCCACCACTGATTGCGTATATCACATGTGATACGACAGGTACAAGACGCATGGTTAAATACTAGTAGATCAACGTACAGAGATCCACAAAGGGGACAAATTTCTGTAGTTTCTCGAGGAGATTCGGAGACTAATTTGCAAATGAATTTGCACAACGAAATCTCATAACAGTCTTGGGGTAGTCGCCAGAATAAAGCAGGATTTCCATCCTGAAATATTTTCCGGAAACGGACGAATCCAGGATCATCTGAAACACGTGTGTCTCTCCGGAGCTTATTATATCGAAAAGTAGCAGATCTCACAATTTGTTTCCAGGCAGGCTTTGAAGGAAATGAGGCACCTGTAAGCCACTCACTCACATACTGGCAAAGGTCGTAAGTACACAAAAGAATCAGAATATCCGGAATAAAACCTAGCTGTTTATGAGCGATCCCTGCCAAGTAAGAAAACAGTCTAGTTAAGAAGATTTTCTTCGACAGAGTTTTGTATTCCAGGCGACACAGACGACCAAAAAATAGAAGCTTCCTTGCATCAATCTCGGCTTGTATTGGAAGAACTTCAAAAAGGCTTTCACAAATGTCAGACCTTGTTTTTGTAGGTAGATTCTGGGCGTTTTTAACCACTAGATGTTGGAAGACATTCAAGCGATGTAAATCATTTGAGGCCATGCCATTCCATAATTCACATCCATAGAGTACCGATGGTAAGACAATTGATTTGTAGAGATGAGAAAGTGTTAAAGGGTTCAGGTATCGAGATCCAATATCATTCAGGGCGAAATACGAGTTTTTCCCCTTTCGACATGCAGAAATTATCCTATCTGAAAGATTGCACTTATCATTGATAAGAATACCGAGATGATTACAGTTGTCTAGGCAAGGAATGGTTTCGTTTCCCAAGAACCATACATAGTCGAAGTGTTCTCTGACATTTTTCGCACGGAATCTCAGAATGCAGGATTTTTGAGCATTGAACGTGAATCGCCATCTCCTGGAATATTCGAATGCAATGTTCAGCATTGTTTGAAGGGATGTAGGTGAAAGTCCTATGCATGCTAGATCATCTGCCAATGAGGGACAACTACATGATATATTAAGAATGCCCGAGTGATTGGATGATTTTTCTAGAATATTAATCAAATCGTTAATGTACACAAGATACAAGAATGTAGAAAGGACACCGCCTTGCCTAACGCCCTGCTGGACAGGAAACCACCTTGACTGAGTTTGATTAACTATAATAGCACTTGATGTATCAATGTGACAGTCCTTTAGTATAGACCAAAGTTTTCCTGTTACACCCAGTTCATACAATTTCAATAAAAGAGCATGTCTCCATACAGTGTCAAATGCCTTTGTACTATCTAAAAAACTAACATAAACATTGCTACCCTGTTCTAAATTGTGAAAAATAGTTTCATGTAAGTTGAACGATGCCGTCAAACAACCTAGCTTCTGTTGAAAACCTTGCTGTTGGGGATTTGGAAATAATTTATCAACTAATACATGTTCAGAAATACGGGTATAAATTATGCTTTCAAAAATCTTTAAAAAGCATGACAATAAAGCGACTGGTCTGTAGCTATTGCACGAAGTTTTAGATTTATCCCCACCCTTGTATAACGGTACAACGAATCCCCGTTTCCATGCACAGGGTATCATCCCATGCAGCACAATAGCATTGAACATTTTCACAGTACAAGCAAGGGCACCTTACAATAAACCCGGTTCATCATAAGGTAAGGGTATATTTTTTTTATTAAAAGAAAAATAAGTAACATCAGGTGCCTGTGCTTTATAGTTACAAATATAGATCAAGTTTGATTTTTTCTGGTATAAAATTGTTGTTCAACCATGTAAAGTAAGCTGTTCTGATCAAGGCATTCGTGTGTGTCAAATGGCATTCAAAGACGTCACGAGTCTTTCTTTGTAAGGCAGATCCAAAAGATTTCATTTATATTCAAATAATAACTGAAATTTCCATATTTATGTAACAATTTTTCATACACAGGCTCTAATAAAATGACACCCCAAAGAAAAAGGGGAACCCGGTAGGGGACATGTATTGCTTATGCAATACTCTCATTTATTTTATTTTATTATTTTTTTTTTAAGTTCTTGAAATATAATTTTTTTAATCTCTATCCACTTGCTATTCGGTTATTCTTTCTGCATGTAAAGTATTCAACACAGATTACATGTAAGTCATGTCAGTTTACTTCCTCCTTGTCAGTTGTTTTATTCCTAGCTGCAGACCTGTAGCGTTATGGTTTTATATAATATTTGTCTTTGACCATAACGCTGCATGTACAGATCCCGTAATGCGAAAAAGGTGCAATTTACGGCGCAATATTTTTTGCGCTCTTTTGTGGAGAATTTCTCCACTTTCCAGCATTGGTCAATCAACTACCTTTCAACCCCTAATTCTAGACACATTATTTAACTAATCTGTGTATTTTATCCATCTCCCAACCCTTTATAGTCGTCTCTACAAGTGATAAACTCGCTTGATTAAAATTATTTGTTAAATTACTGAAAATTTACTTCAATTTAGCGAGTTCATTGCCTGTGGAGACAACTATAAATGGTTGGGAGGTGGATAAACTATACATATTGGCTACAGAATGTGTCTAGAATTAGGGAGTGAAAGGTAATTGATTGACCAATGCTAGAAAGTGGAGAAATTCTCCCCAAAAGAGCGCAAAAAATATTGCGCCGTAAATTGCATCTTTTTGCACTACGGGATATGTAGCGTTATGGTCAAAGATAAATGTATAAAACCATAACGCTACAGATCTGCAGCTATTTTATTCTATATTAAAGAAGTATACACCTACACATCAACCATTTTCATTACAATTTTCGTAGTAAAAATTTATTCTTAAACAAAAATTAGCCAGTGCCCTGGATCCGATGCAGGTTATTGACTTCAATTATAACTCGACAATCAAAGACTGGGTTATAAAGTCCTTTAAACATCTCATATCAGGAGCAAAACACACATGGACCTTAGAGGCGTGATCAGGTGCCGTGGAGGAATGAGTACTAAAAGAAAAGTCTTGTCACAATAAGTACACCTGTGAAATATGAAAGCCATAGCCCCATCCAGTCAAAAGTTATGGGCAAGATTAAAGTTTTTGCAACCAACAGACAGACGGACTGCATGACAGGGCAAAAACTTTACACCCCCGGATATTTCTTTTACGGGGGCATAAAAAACACAGATAACTGCAATAAAATGTAAACAAAGGTAATACAAGTCGTGAAGATAACCATAAAGCAGTCAGGTGAAATGAATGCGAAGAGTACACCCCACTGCTAATATCGCAGATAATAATTTGAAAAATTTTACGAGTTGTGTTCAGCTTTAAGGTCAGGTGAAATATCCCTCTCATAGGTGTCGGAAGCACATTAAAAGTGGGGGGGGGGGGGGGGCAAAACCAACGAAAAAAGGTAAGCCCCAATTTTCAATGCTTATATAATGTCTATCTTTGAAACAAAAATGTGGGGGCGGGGGAGCTTAGCCCCCTCCCCCCCGTTCCGACGCCTAGTGCCTCTGCTCCAGATTTTTTTTTTAAATTCCCGGCATTAATTTTCAACAACAATAGCATTAGATTCAAATGGAAAATAGTTTTACTATGAAGCGTTGCTTACTTTTTCCGAAAGATCAGTGATTTTTTTTATCTCACAATAAAATCTGTGCTTCTAAATATTTACAAGAGTTATCTTTCTATGCATTATCGTTCTTGAAAATATTTTTTGGTGAAAATTTTTTTAATTAATTAATTTTTTTTAAACAATGCATCTAAAATTTTTAAAACAAGTAAAAGAATTATACGTGAAAATTAAAAAAAAATCTTAATTTTTACAGTTTAAAGCAAATAAATATAAACTTTTTATGTAAACTATTATAAATAATTTTTTAAAATGTTCGCAATAGAAAATGAAACTTCAAAAAGTTCATTATGAAAGTGTCTATTATACTATCTATGTAGTTTTTGAAGGTCAAATACAAAGACCACGAAAAAAAATAGTAAGAACAAAGCAAACAATCGAACCAGAATAATAAATATCAAATAATACCTATGTCAGGAATTTTGAAAATTAAATTTATATAAAGTTGCTTTTTCAAAGCAAATACATGTATAATTTATCTTTAAAAAACACGTAATATTACAAATCAAAAACTTGACATTTGTAAGTCTATTCTGAGTTTATGGCCTTGTGGCCAAGTCTTCCAACAACAATCTGAAGGCATATGCACCCCTGTTGTAACAGACCTATTAATGGTATTCTTAAGGCCGGTATACACGGTAAGATTTGTATTATAAGATGTGTATTATAATACAAAATCTTACTGTGTATACACTCTTAATTAATACAGTGTATCATAAGATTTTTCGAATCTTATAAAACTGAATTACGAATTGCTCTATTTCCTCACTCTCTACCATCGGCTCATACATTCACGTGTCTAAAAGGAACGAACGACAACTCTGCATCGGAGATTGCTATTTCCTAATACAAGTCTTATCTAACTTATCACTTTCAACCGGACAAACACCACTAAATGTTTTCCCATAGACTTCCATACAAACTTCAGCCCCTGTCACTCATACATATATTGAATTTCGGGCAAATGGCCTTTTTGTCGTGAAAGTTCGAGATATTGGAAAACAAAACATGCCAGAAAAAATATACCGTCACGCGGCACTTTTACTTTCAATTTCCATTTGTTTACAACAAGGTGCGTTTGACACCAAATGAAAATCTCTAACCAAAGGGCACCCCTCCCTTCAAATTTTTACCTGTAACTCCTATATATCTCAAAGAAACCCAAGTCTTGATATGAGATTTTTATCAACTTTATTTCACTTGTCAAATACATAACAAGTCTTTTCTCTTATTGACCAATCACGCGCCAGGTAGCATTTTCTCCTCCGCACAACCTTGGGTGTGTGTCCAAAATGTCTGCGCCCATGTGTTTGTTTATGTAGGGGTTTTTCCTATAGAGTAAAAGAAACATTTATAAAAAGTGGTCAATTTAGTATTTTTAGAACACATATCCATTGCTTATCTCACCTCTTGAATATTGGGACTGACAGTCTTAGCTGAAGTACACCATTGGCTGTTACATTTCACACCCCAGTCAATCAGACACACATCTGTGAAACAGAAAAGATGTCTAGAAATTGAAGCAATTTTCTATTTTTCTTTCAAACTTTTCAAATAAAATGATTAATCTAGCATATGTTTTGCTTGTTTTTCTTATTATCTCTCATAATCTCTCAAGATAGATCATGTTAATCATTCAGGGTAGCAGGTACCCGTTATTAATGAAAAATGAAGAAAATCAGCAGGTTTTTGTAAGAAAATGCTGAGTTATGGAAAGAGCGAAAACTAATGTAGATAAAATAATCAATAGAAAGAAAGAGAATTATATGTAGTTTCAATGCACATAATATTAAAAAGAATTTCATTGGCAATGGGTTGCTGGCATCAGAGAATCAAATACGTCCCCACTGAGAATTTTGTAATTTTGAAGGGGGGTGACCTACATTTTAGCCAATTTTCATGAACATTTTATGTAATGGATGTTAAATATGTATATTCTCATGAAAGGCAAAGATATTCATTTGCATATCATTTCTTATTATTGACATAATTAATAAATTGATTAAATGCCAAGGGCAGATAAATCATATTGTCTTATTGAATACAGTGCTCAATTGTAAGCAAAGTGCTTAAATAACTGCAGTTCTGAAGAAATTTATTTTCTAATAATCTATAAAAAGTTCTAAATAACTTAAATATTCATAGATTAACTAGATTGGCTAGGAAAACCATACCTTGGAACTCTTAATGAAAGCAAAGGGACCATCCTGAGAGTGTCCATGTGTTGTTCATTGTAAGAGGGGAGGGTTCATTAATCTCTTCCTTCTTGAGAATACATTGCTGAAATATATTTTATTTTATTAAAACATACTGATAAATGCATGTAGTAGCTTATATTATAATTTTTTATTATTTACATCATCTTTTGAATTTTTTATAAGCATTAGTGATGAAATAGCTTTAAAATAATCATGTTTAAATAGAATTTACTCAGATAATTATTTTAAAAAATATCTAAGAAATTGAAAAAATAACTGCAGATAAGCACGACTCTTGTTGTTCAAATAAACCACATTTTAAAAAAATTCCTTCATTTTCCAGCATCATTAGAGTACAAAATTACCCCCCCCCCCCTCTTTTCTGCAGAATATCAAGATTGGATATGGCAAGGAGGAAGGATATTCAGGCACTTTTTCATAATTTTTGCAATAATAATTTTGCAAATTTCTTGTATTTTCAATGTATTTTCTGCTAAAATATATTTTACAGTAATTTAAATTAAATTTCCTACTAGTAATCTCTAATGTTTTCCCCAAAGTATAACTTTTATATCAAGCCAGCACTGATTACATGACTGGAACTGCCTTTGTTGCTGGATTAGGCCCCTTATATAAAAACAAAGTAACCTAATTACTTAACAGCAGTCTAATTTTGTTATAAATTATTCAATCAACTCTGATTTACACAAATTTGAAAGAGGATTAGTCAATCTGTTCCAATGTCTTCACTCATAAAATACATGGATTTAAATGAATTTCTCAAACTGCGAGGGGGATATTCATATGTTTTGTGTATTGATGATGCCCATAAACCTCAATATTGTATTATTTACAATATTCACAGTAAATTTCAGCATAAATATTTATTTAAAATCATTTACATGTACATTTATTGAAAATATGAGAGCTAGGGCAAAAATTTTGGCATTTTTTCACCATGTGCAGTCCCCATTGTTAGCTTCAATTTACCCAAACCCTCTAATTTTTTAAGAAATAGTAAAAATTAACTAAAATATGATCTCAATGCCAAAAAGATAGGAACTGATTGATTTTGTGACTGTAATCAATGTTTTTCCATGAAATACATACCTATTCTATAGGACAAACACCACTAAATGTTTTCCCATAGACTTCCATACAAACTTCAGCCCCTGTCACTCATACATATATTGAATTTCGGGCAAATGGCCTTTTTGTCGTGAAAGTTCGAGATATTGGAAAACAAAACATGCCAGAAAAAATATACCGTCACGCGGCACTTTTACTTTCAATTTCCATTTGTTTACAACAAGGTGCGTTTGACACCAAATGAAAATCTCTAACCAAAGGGCACCCCTCCCTTCAAATTTTTACCTGTAACTCCTATATATTTCAAAGAAACCCAAGTCTTGATATGAGATTTTTATCAACTTTATTTCACTTGTCAAATACATAACAAGTCTTTTCTCTTATTGACCAATCACGCGCCAGGTAGCATTTTCTCCTCCGCACAACCTTGGGTGTGTGTCCAAAATGTCTGCGCCCATGTGTTTGTTTATGTAGGGGTTTTTCCAACCAATGAAATGTATTGAAACTAGGGCTCATCCTATGTTTATCATTACTAAAAAAAAAAGGCACATGGTAAATAATAATGGTCGACATTACAAAAAAAGACCTCGAAAAACTCGTGGCTTAATGGGAAGGGGAAAAGGAAGTGTGGAATATATCAAGCAGCGCATAGTACGATGATAGACACTGCTATCAGAGCCTCGAATCCTTCATTTTTATTACTTTGACAGAGAGAGAAATATGACGGGGAAAAACACGTTGGAATACGTAGTTTATTTACAACCTTATAAGATATGTATTAGCGTGAGCACAAGAAAGTATTATGATACAAAAGTATTAAATCATTTGTATTATACTACAAATCTCATCGTGTATACCGGCCTTTAAGAAACAGAATCTATTTTAAAAACTAGAGAAGTAGAAATTAAAGACTTGCTGTGGCCTATCATATTTATCAATTAACATAGCTGCAAAACAAAATGGTTTTAGATATTAGTCTTACTTTAATTTCAAGAGGAAAATGACAAAGTTCGTGATGACTGATGAGGCAAGCCGAAGAATTAAAGAGATGAAAGAATCTTTAGATGATCGAGAGGATGAAATAGAACTGCAAATACAGCATAAAAGAGAAAATCGCGAAAAACTCAAGCAAATTGATGAGCTTGAAAAAATATTCAAAAAGCCGAAAAGAGGTAGATCTGTTCTTCAAGAAACCAACAAAGAACTTTTTAAAAGACATAAAACTGAACAATCTGGAGAGAGGGTAAAGGTAAGTCGGAGGTGGCGGATCTA
This sequence comes from Saccostrea cuccullata, assembly GCF_032062105.1. NCBI lineage: Eukaryota > Metazoa > Mollusca > Bivalvia > Ostreida > Ostreidae > Saccostrea > Saccostrea cuccullata. The sequence goes on from NW_026930321.1 coordinate 407,092, forward strand.
AAGAGGGAATTGCATGATGTCTACCAAAGTCTGGAACAAATGAAGAAAGAAACTAAAGCAAAGCTCTTTGCAAAGCAACGAGTAGGTCTTCCGTCCTGTTTGACCGGAATTAGCTTTCATTTTTAACAAAATGAGAAATAACGCCCAAAATGGTTTGAATCCTCTAAAGCTATGTTAATTAATGAAAAATAAGCCACTTTTTGCTACTTCCGGTTTGACCGGAAGTAAAGACGACGGACGGAAAATTTATTTTTATGCTCTCAGAGACATATGTTACCCCAAAACTTGTAAAGAACGGCAAAAATACGCTTTTTTCGACTACTTCCGGTTTGTCCGGAAGTGACGATGCTTGACGTATTTTGACGACTCCAATAGATTGAGCTTGACATTTTTAACAACTTTGCTTCTTTAACATGTTACAAATTCTCAATACTTTTTGAGATATTAGGGAAAAACTTTCGGCCCCTCTAGGCCATTAATTATAGGGGCCAGCCCTTTTTTTGAGATATCATTTGAAAGATCATAGGGTAAACTGATCGCAAGTCGAACGCCTGTTTATATTCGCCGTCAAGTTTGACAACACGGTGCGTTATGCGTGTCATAAACCCAGAGATGTATCGAAATGTGTATCCAAAGCGTCATTTTACCATGATGTTTACTGTGGCAACTGAATGAAACAATTGTTATTAAAGGAAAAAGCCCGAGACACTAAATCAATCGCAAGTCGAACACATTCGACCTCAAGTCGAACAGCTAGATATGAAGTCGAACGCCATTTATTCTGAGTTGTCCAGTTTACTATTTTTATGGGAACTGCTTTTCATGACATAAATATAAATAAATAGACATATTTCTGAAGAGATTATTTTTTTTTAATTAAAAAAATCTCTCTCGTCTTTCTCTTCTAGATAGATTTTGATTCATACCAAGAGTTTTGATGTGATTTTTTTAATAAGATATTTTATTATGAAGGAAGACTAGTTAAACGATATATTGCACAATTTTTCATTCATCCTCCGCCTTTCTATTGGTTTTATTAATTTTTATTTGTCTCTATATATTTTAAGATCTTACATGTCATGGGCTTCGGAACCGGGGGGGGGGGGGGGGGGGGGGGCTTAGCCCCCGTACTTTTTTTTTTTGCAAACATAGACATTATATAAGCATTGAGCGTCCCCAAAAGCAGTTCAAAACGTTCAAAAGCAGTGTTGCAGTGTAGTCAAAGAAGGAAAGGGTTTGGTGGGAAAAAGGGTACTTAAATAAGTTTGAACACCCCATCCCATGCTTCCGGCGACGCCAATGCATGTTTCTTTTTTTCTTCTTCATTTTCCGTTCAACATGTCTGAAAGCCTAATTTGAAGTCACAGCAAAATAGCTTAAAAAGTTCTGACCCCTGTTCTTTAAAGTATTTGTTTCAAAGACTAGCTTTCTTCCTTGTTTAACAAATTTCTATGGTATGTATAAGTGTATTAAATTTAAACAGTATTTCCATGAAACAAATTGAAGTGTACATATTAAAAAAAAAAGAATTATGCATAAAACGAAAAACAATAGGGTTGCATAGAAGTTCAAAGTTGAAAAAAATTTCACAAAATTAAAATCGTTCATACGCACTTTAAGACCATTCAAATTCAAATATCTTTCAACTTCCGTTTTCATTTAAGGATGTACAACACACCTACCCCAAAAAATTCCTGTCGTTTAATTTTCATTATTTTTGTATATTTAGTACATGACTATATCTACTGCATGTATGCATATTTTGGACAAAATCGTTCGAGTGGTTGTTGGACAGGAACTTCCGAAAGTTACCCCCCTTTAGTTGTTTACAAGGAAAGAAAATTTTTAATCAATGAACTACTTAAACCTTGATTTTCAAAAAAACCAGGGTAGATATAAATGTCAAATTTCATTGGCTTATTCCTTTAACCATTTAACACAAAAACATAGTCATCTTTTTGATATACATATCATCAAAACAATTTTAAAAGACCTTAAACTGAAAAACTATGAATTTTCTAAGCCTTGAAAATTGCGTATTTTTCAAATTCAAAATTTTTTTGTGAAAAAACCTGTCGTTTAATTTTGGTAAAAAACTTTCTTTAGGTAGCTGGTAGTAAAAATAATCTTCATAATTTTTTGTATAATTTTTGTACGACCAGTTTTGATTTAATAGCGGAAAATTACCCCCTCCCCCTTTCTCAATAAATCACGTTCCCGCGCGTCTTTCAGGCGGGGGTCGATCACTTTGTTATATGAATCTACAAATACACATTTAAAAAATTAAATTGGAATATTGCTTTTGCTTGAAAAATATATTAACTTGCAAATTTAAAAGTTCTCATATGTAAAGCGTATTTAAATGTAGATTTTTAGGCAATTTTTGAATACCCCTATCGCCCCCACCCCTTCCTTTTTTGCGTCGCAGACCATTAGCATGATTAGCGTTTGACGAAAAGTCGTTCTGGTATACTGGTATTTCGTCAAGAATCCCGGAGGTATGCATTAGTTTTTAAATTTATGAATGCAGAATAAATATTGACTACTCTTTTTATATGTATCAGGAAAAAATTACTGTAAGATTTTAGTATTTAGTCCATATACGTATGTGTTATGCATTCCATATCACATGAAACTGGATACGAATTCAAGTTTTGTTGAACTTGAATATGTTGATTTTTAATTTATGTCTTTAATTTTATTCATTAAAAAATTGTGTATGTTCAACTCTCCTGTGATATAAATGGAATAATTGTAGTTTCTTTCATGTCATTATTTTCAAACGAGACAGTATGTGGCCGTGGGGATACATCGACATTTGCATTCATACACCCCTCATGGTATTGTACGCATTTCTTTCAATGTCGTCGCTTCTAAAGTTAAAATGAAAATTCCGTATTCGTTCACATTAACTTCAAAATATCAAACATTAAACTCTTTATCTATTTCAATTTATATCAAATCGTACATGGATATTTTTCAAAAACTTATAGGCTACGTTTTGTTTTGATTCGAGGAAATGCGAACAGACATTGTTGACAGAAAGTCAAAGTTACGATTTGCTGCAATAGGATATTCATAATGATAAATGCAGATAACTTCAGTACAAGTGAACAATTCTTTTCAATTCTATACTTACATTGTGTATATGAGGTCTATAGTATTCAATTCTCGGATTTATCAGGTCTTGCTGTAAATGTATCTGATTCTGTGGAAAACCGTGATTAATTAAAGGGAGGAAAATAAACATCTCCTACATTTTCAGAGTTGTTCCTCTTTGATCAGTAAGGGTCTGAGAACAACATCGATTTTACATTGTAAAAAGTTTTTTTGTTTATTTATTGTTGTTTTATTTAATTAAAGAAGAAAAACAATATTTATATCGTGTATGCACAAATTGTAATGAAGACCATTAATCGGAATGTTATATAGCCAATTGTACATAATGAGAATTTCGGCAATGTAAAATAAAATTTTCAGAATAAAAAAAAAATGCTGCGCTTTGATCAAAAATACAATTTATTGAATATGAAATGAAATGAAATAAACATTAAGGGATGGTATTTTATGTTTTGCTTTTTACGGAGTTTAATCGGGTTAATTAAAAGAAATACTTTTGGATTGAGTATGGTACGCACAATCACAGCCAAGCCCCATATCCCAATTTTCTTTCATGATTGATATACATCGGGATCGTTTTACTCGTCGTTTTGACGCTTTATTTTTGACGTTAAATTTGACGTCACGTCAAACGTTCAATTGAAATCGCAAGAGTTATCTCCCCCAGTGTGTTGTACGTCTTTAAATCAATTGTTAATCTTTTATTACGGCCCCGATTTTCTTGAGATCTCCACATATCTCATTTCACCCCTGGAACTGGCACACATTCTTGCATGCAGCATTGTCATTTTTTGTTTTTGTTTTGTTTTTTTTGTTTTTGTTTTTTTTTTTTGAAAGGAGGGATCATGACAACTTATCTGAAAAACGTGAAGATCATGAAGAAATGGAACGGGATTGATCTCAAATAAATAAATAAAATCTACAGACAATCTGCGAACAGGATATGTTTAGTAACTGTAACACACAACCGCCACCATCCCCACCCCACCCCGGAAATTAGAGGGGGCTGTATACAACCCCCCCCCCCCCCAAATGCGTAAACAAAGGTGAATTTACCATGCTTCAAAAACAATTAGGGTAGGGTTGCAGCAAGACTTGTCAATAAACATTTTAAAACTAAATGTACAAAAATGTACAATAAAATATCTATATTCTAAAATTTACTTCTTGCTTACAGAACGTCCGATCTTTTTTATTCGCTTTTTAGATATATATACCTTTTACTGTAACAGGTCGAGGAAACTAACTTATATGGATATTGTTGCGATTGCGCACAGAGGTGCTCACAGCAAACATAGTCCAATCCAGTGAATGAGCCGAAAAGCATGATGGTCTACTACATGTTTATTTTTACTACAAACACGTGGGTCAGGGAAATTTAGGATGCGATTTCAAATGACTGCAGGAAAGTCATCTAACATTTTTTGAAATATCTTTATGAAAAATACAAAGATTAGGTACTAATTAAGATTCTCTATGCTCACATTAACAAACAAAGTCAGTTTTCCTTGTTAAATTGTACTTTGAAATACCGCTCACAAAGTCTTCACAGGTAAATAAGATTCGAGTTGTTTAACTCGATATTCGTTAATTTGCCATGTTTTAGCTTCGTTATTTGTTACTAGAAATTAAAAGTATCATTTTATAACCAAAGAAAAAACACTTAAGCACTTTTTTAATTTACCTGTCATATAAACCCATTTGCATATTGATCATAAAACGTGACTAGCATGTATTTCGAAGTTGAATACGTTGTAAACAATGTCAATACGTGAGCACACCTCAGAGTTGATTGTTTTTGAATCACGGAATAGTCACGTGAAATTGACTTTTCACTGAAAGCACAGCACGGGGGGAAACTGTCAACATGGGATTTGTACAATGGAGTGGAGAAAACCCTAATTCTAATCATTGTAAATCATTTGTTATAAATGTGAGCATGGAATAAGTAGATAATGATGTTCATAGCGTATTAAGTGTGTAAAATTCTTGGGAAAATGCATCACGTTTTTCCGAGAGTGATTTAAAATATTGGCTATTTCAAAACACACGTGTGGTATTTTTACAGTAGCCCATAATGCAACTCATTGAGCTGATTGGTCGATTTGTCAGTCACGTTGGTTCCCCACTTAACATGTAAATTTATTTCGACGTCACAGAAAATAGTTTCCTCGACCTGTGTAATGTATATGTGCATTAGTAACTGGATAAAGCATTAGGAACCCACCGATCTATCTGTTACATTAATTATTGGGCTCTGGAGAACACTGAAAACATTTTCAGGCCAGGTTTTTTTTCCTGAGAGCGGGGTAGGAGGCATCACAATAAAAAAATCCAACTCGGGATATTTTTATAAAAATAAAAAGAAAGATTTTTTTCCCAGCGTGAGGATTTAGCACAACGTTTTAAAACTTGATTTTACACATCATTGCCAAAAGAAATTCTTAATTTGTTCTTTAAAGTTAATTTTGATCACGTAAATTGTGGTCTAAATCAAAAGTAATTATGGTATTTTTTAAAGAAAAAATTAATTCGTTTATATCTTCTATTATTCATTTTAGAAATGAATTTATTTATATCTTCCAATAATTATTTTTTTATCTTATAAAGCGTGTTTTTCCTTTTATTTGAGGAATTTTATTAACTGTATATCTGGTGTCGAACACTGATCGACTCGCGATCATTTTCGGTGTTCGACTTCATATCATTTCTTAATATATTTTCAAATGAAGTTTGTTTGATTATTTTGCAAATTATGCATCTTAACCTATATAAAACAGATTTTAAAAACATTTATTGGTATGAATTTGTCTTTCAAAATATTTATTAGCTTATTTGGTAATTGTCAGAAGCTTGGAAACAACATCGATAATTCATTTACAACAGAACATTTGGTGAAATAATCTTCAAATTTCCCGGCACCTAGAACTAGTAACAAAAGAGTTTGACCTAAGAAAGACAACTCTAATTGATTAGATGGGTAAAAAAGAAGGCAGGTAATCAAGAGTTGCCTACCATTTATTGTTTATCAAAAGGTGTAGGCGAGGTTAAAAATGCGTTCGACTCGCGGTCATGTTTGACTTGCGATCAGTTTACCCTATAATTCTTCACTTCTTTTATTTTATATGTTTAAACAAAATATTTCTATGTAAAAAATTATCGAAGAAAAGGTGTCAGAAATTTAAAAATTCGCGACAGGACTATTTTCGGGCAATAGCGAGCGTCGGCGCTTCGTACTTCCGGTGGTTGAGATATATTAAATACACATCTCCAAAGGTTGCTCTATCAGCACTGAAAATTTCATTCTTCTGTGTTAAGCGCTTTCTGAGAAAACTGCCGGACAAAATGACCCTCTAAAAATCACTAAATCGCCGAAAACTCCGAACCGGAAGTGGCGTCATCAAATAAAAAAAATGTCTTAAGATCATATAATTTGTCATCAATGCTAAAAGTTTCATGAAAATCCATCGACGAATTTACGAGAAATCGCGTGTACAAAATCGGTCAAAACAATAATAAGAAAAGTTGAAAAGAATCAACAAAAAAATAAGAAGGTCTTCCGTTGAAACGGAAGACCTTAATGAATGATATGGAAAGCTCCAATGACCAATCAAAAATGACCTGAAGGAATCTAAACGAAAGAGAAGCATCAGTGATAGCAAAATTGAAATGTTGGGAGCTGATTTATTGAAAGCAAATTCTGAAATTTACAGACTGAGTTAGATGCATGCGAAAGAAATACAAAAAGTTCGTGAACAATATAAAACAAGATGTGTTTGTGAAACACTGATGCCCCCGTATAGCAACATCTTAAATGCAAATTAAATATATCAATACTCAAAGTAAGGTCTTTTCACAAGAAATACGATTGGAAATACTATTGTGAAATTTGAAAACCCTAGCACCACCTGTTCAAAAAGTTATGGACAAGGATAAGTTTTTGAAAGGTAAGTTAAACTCCGGGGTCAAGGTCAAAGGGTCAGAGTTGTTGTTTTCTTCAGAAAGGTCTTGCCACAAGTATTATATATTTGAAGTATGAAAGCCCTAGCCCTAACTGTTTAAAAGGTATGACCAAGGTCAAACTCTAAGGTCAAAGTCAAAGGGTCAGGGTTATTGATATCCAATGAAAGGTCTTGTCACAAGGATTAAATATGTGAAGTATAATGAAAGCCTTAGCCCTAGCCCTTTAAAAGTTATAGTCAAGGTTTGTTTTTTTAAAAGTAGGTCAAACTCCAAGGTCAAAGGGTCAATGTTCATGGTATCTAAGGAAAGGTCTTCACACAAGAATTACATTTGTGAAGTATGAAAGCCCTAGCCTTTACCGTTCAAAAGTTATGGCCAAGGTTAAACTTTTTTCATATGTACAGAAATCTCCAAGGTCAAGGTAAAAAGGTCAAAGTTGTTTGTATTCAATTAAAGGTCTTGCCACAAAGAATACATATGTGAAATATGAAAGTCCCAGTATCTACCGTTCAAAAGTTATGGCCAAAGTAAAAGTTTGGAATTTTTGTGGAAAAGTTGGTCAAACTCCAAAGTCAAGGTCAAAAGGTCAAAATTAGTGGTACCCAAAGAAAGGTCTTGTTACAAGGAATACACATGTGAAATATGAATGTCATAGCTCTACTAAATCAATACTAGTAGTTGTCGGCAAGGTTAAAGTTTTTTGCGGACAAACCGACAGACAGGCAGAGAGACGGACAGACACGACAAAAAGGGTCCGTAAAACAATACAAAATAGGAGCAGAGCAAACATGGGCCTCTAAAACATCAGAGGTGGGATCAGGTGCCAAGGAGGAGTGAGCATCCCATGCCGACCGGTCACACCTGCCGTGTGCTTCTTGTCATGATCAGGAAATAACGGAAAAATCCGTCGTCAATTCAGTGTCATTGTATCGACCAAAGAACTTACGAAATGATGACTTTAATTAAACGAGACTGCTGATATTCTTGTTTTATCAACTTGTTTGTCAATAATTTACAGGTCGTTTTAGAAATTGTACATACGTAGAGCATGCTCTTGCGTATCGAATCAACTGAGATATATAAACAACGTATGCAGGTGATGTTACCACATCCTCACTGAATCTATCTCCAATATTCTGTAAATACTTGAAAAAGTATTGGGTATAAATTAGTAAGTGAAATACAGAATGTAATAAGTTGGAGGAGGTTTTGGAGCTGCTTTTCTGTTTCGCCTCATCTGATTGGTTAATTGTAATACAGATTAAATATCTAACCAATCAGATACGGCGAAACAGAAAAGCAGCTCCAAAACCTCCTCCAACGCTGCCAATGGAGAAAATTTTATGTATCCGATTAATAATTCGTTCGATTACGGCATATCAAACACTAATAGCGAGTTTAAGGTTTAAGAGACTAGTAAAAGAACATCTCCCAGACAAAGTGCTTGCAAAATTATGGTAGGTAAACTAATTATTACCTTTTAATTTGTCTCGAAGCAGTACAACTTTTAAATTGTTTCTTACCTTGTGTATTTTTATTATACCAAATAGGGCCATTCTTTAAACGTGAGAAAAAGTACAATCTGCTTGCATATAACGACATATACATGTAGATGTGTTTGACGGGGAAATTTTATATTTTCGAGGTATTATACACTCACATTTTTTTTTATTAAAAAAGTCGGGGGGGGGGGGTATTATCCATACCTTTGGTGCCTGTGATCAAATGAAATAAGGCTATCTATTGATGAGATTTTCTACTCCCAAGACACAATTTACAGATGTTTTCAAGACGGGACTAGTATTTACACATCTCTACAAAATTGTTAGAGAGATCCTAGTGAAATATATAAAATACCTCAAATTGGAGTCTGTAATATTGTTGAAAAGTGGTACACACTTGACAATCGAAGACTTTGGCTTTTCAAGGAATTGAAAGTGAAAGCGATAACTGCAAAGATAGAAGGAAGAATTCCAATTGAGAAATTAACCACAAAAAACGGTGGCCTATCAGTGGAGATTGTGGGAAAAAATTCTACAAAGAAAAAACGACCCTGTACAGGAGCAAAAGGTACTTCGTGTCAGTGCAAACATTGATTAGTTATAGAAAAAGAATGTTCTTTATTTTACACTTTTGATGGGGATTGCTTTCTAATTTAGCATAAAAAGAATATTTGATATTACTTTTACAAGAGTATTTTATCTTTAATCACTTAATAATTTTAAACACTTAATAATTATTAAGTACACAAGTCAGACCTACTAGTATGTTTTAGACACGCATGAATTTTTTTTCCTCTAATGTTGAGGAGGTTGGATCCTGTTATCGAAAGTATTGAGAATTTTTTTTTTAAATCTACACACTTAGCTTAATAAAAAAAAAAAAACAAACAAAAAATGAGAAGTGTGCTTATTTCAGCACTACAAAGCAATTATTATAATCGAGGTTTTTGAATTTTTAGGTCACCTGGGGCCTGAGGGGTAGGTCCAAAACCACTAAAATTAATGCAATAAAAAAATCCTCTTCTTTACTCCTGGACATCAAGCAGTCAAATTGTTTGCATGATTGTAATCAGCATTGAGTCCTCTACCAAAATTGTGAAATTCATGGCCCTGGGGTCAGGGATTCTAGTGCTAGGGTGGGGCTAAATAAGTATATAGTGAAAATACATGAATTCTTTCAAAATCTTCTTCTCTGCTCCTGCATATTAAATAAACTAACTAAGTATATAGTTATAATAAGCAAGAGTGGCTCTATCAAAATTTTGAATTTTATGGCCCCAGGATCAGGGGTTCAGGTGTTAGGGTGGGGCTCTATTGATTATATAGTGAAAATAAAATTCTTTGAAAATCTTCTTCTCTTCTCCTAGGTATTAAATAAACTAAGTGCATATTTATGATGAGCAAGAGTGCTTTTACCAAAATTGTGAATTTTATGGCCCCAGGGTCAGGGGTTCGGGTGTTGGGCGGGGCTCTATAGATTATATAGTGAAAATACATGAATTCTTTGAAAATCTTCTTCTCTGCTCCTAGGAATTGAATAAACTAACTTAGTGTATAGTTGTGATGAGCAAGAGTGCCTCTTTCAGAATTGTGAATTTTATGGCCCCAGGGTCAGGGGTTCTGGTGTTAGGGCGGGGCTCTATTGATTATATAGTGAAAATAGATGAATTCTTTGAAAATCTTCTTCTCTGCTCCTAGGTATTAAATAATCTAACTAAGTGCATATTTATGATGAGCAAAAGTGCTTTTACCAAATTTGTGAATTTTATGGCCCAAGGGTCAGGGGTTCTGGTGTTAAGGCGGGGCTCTGTAGATTATATAGTAAAAATACATGAATTCTTTAAAAATCTTCTTCTCTGCTCCTAGGTATTAAATAAACTACGTAAGTATATAGTTATGATGAGCAAGAATGCATCTTCCAAAATTGTGAATTTTATGGCCTCAGGGTCAGGGGTTCAGGTGTTAGGGCGGGGCTCTATTGATTATATAGTGAAAATACATTAAATCTTTGAAAACTTTCTTCTCTGTCTCTGGGTATGAGGCAGATGAACT
>NW_026930322.1:0-41584 GCF_032062105.1 Saccostrea cuccullata
TCAAAAATCATTGTGAAATATTTATTGATTATATCATCTATCAAAGTTATTCAGCATATATACTGATACCACTTCTTTTCATTGTGTTTATTTCTACTTTTGATTTTTAAACCTTTCCGTTGAGTCCATGTATCCCCAATATAGGGAGGAGTACGAGTTGACAACCATACGAAGATTCTTTCAAGTGCATCGAGCTCATTTAAGTATATACAAGTCATGTACATGTACACCTTTGCAATAAATAATGGTATCTGAAACAAATATGGTAAAATACGACAAGTGGGTACCTGGGGGCTGCATTTCATTTACAGATTTTTATTTTCTTTTTTTTTATGTAATTATCAACTTTTCATTTGCGACAGTTTTTAGTGTTTATATCCGACATTTTTTGGTAGTTTCATTTTTAGATAGTACCTTCAATAATAGATGTTAAGACTTTACCAATGAAAAGTATAAAGGAATAAATCATAAATAAATCATTGAAATCAAATATTTGAGTTTTGTAAATTGATCAATGAAGCGACTTTGAATATGGAAAGAAAAAAAAATTATCAACACTAAAATTTGAGCGATTTACTCAAAGTTTACTCTGCGCAGATGTGAAACAGAAAAATGATATAGTTCTGTGTAGAGCAGTGTAATATATATATATATATATATATATATATATATATATATATATATATATATATATATATATATATATATATATATATATATATATATATATATATATATATATATATATATATATATATATATATATATATATATATATATATATATATATATATATATATATATATATATACGTTATCAACCGAAGTAAAAACTGGATAAGAGTACATTAAGTGTCTTGGACATAAGTTTGGTGTTGTCACAGTCATTTAATTAAGTGCACAATAAATGTGGTTAAAAGTCGTATGCTCATTGAACCTATTCACCTATGCATATATTATATATGTATAATAGAGGAATTTGTATATTTTTAATCAATATTTTGAAATAAGTAATTTAAAAATTCCATTTTACTTTCTTGGAAAACATAAAATTGCCACACGGGTAAATTCTTGAAATGAAAACAAAATAATGTCGATAATGAAAATTAAAAAAAAGAATCTTGCAGGATAAGGCGAGTCGTATGCCTACGCAAAGGCAAGTAAAATATCGAATTTTAAAATTCTTAGAAATTCCACTTTCTGTTAAATATGAGAGTTATTTATAATCCTCTGCCTACAGTTAAGATAAAATCTGAATCAAATGACCTAGAAATTGATTTGTAATTAACCCACCAAAATGGTAACAAGCATTAGTAACCTAGAAAATAATAGAAATTGAATGTTAAAATTGTGTTTTTTATATAGAGTTGGTCTTTGTACCATTTTTTCGTAAACAAATATTGAAAGGGTATGGAAGGATGTATCTCTAACCATTTTGAAAAAAAAAAAATGGTACGAAGACCCACTCTTTATAAAAAAGTTTGTTTTCCTACTTAAATTTCGGAACATATTTTCAAAAAATCCAAGTCCAATTGTGTGCTTGCTATACATATAGAACTTTTTTATCTAAAGGGCAATATATGTGCGACATCAAGGCTCAGTGGTCATAGCGTTGTGTTGAAGCACTGAGTTATTTGTCGCGAGTGTTCGAATCACGATTTTTTTAAGTTCAAGTAGAAATTGATAAATATATTTTTTCACCAAAAACAAAGTAAAAAAATAAGGTAATAAATTTCCTTACGTCAATTAATTTATTTCCTGTAATAAACAAGTTTTCAGGATATATAACATTTTGAATGCATTCAGTTCAAGACTACATTGCACGATTGAAATGTAAACAATCGTGGGTAGACCAGCACGGTATGGCTGTTCCGTATGCAAAAACAGTTAAAAGAAAAGGTAAAGCGTACCATCTCCCAAACCCTGTAAACATATTCGATAGAACAATTAACACACAGTATGAAAAGCATCACATGTTAAAAATACTGAAACGATAACAGCAAATCTTCCTTTTCTGCTCCTGGGTATTAAATAAACTAACAAAGTACATAGTTATGATGAGTACGAGTGTCTCTTTCAAAATTGTGAATTTTATGGCCCCAGGGTCAGGGGTTCTGGTGTTAGGGTGAGGCTCTATTGATTACATTGCATTCATCTTTAAAAAATCTTCTTCTCTGCTTCTGGGTATTAAATAAACTAAATAAGTACATACATGTAGTTATGATGAGCAAGCGAGTCTCTTTCAGAATTGTGAATTTTATGGCCCCAGGGTCAGGAGTTCTAGTCTTAGGGCGGGGCTCTATTGATTATATAGTGAAAATGCATTTATTTACTTCTTTGAAAATCTTCTTCCTGGGTATTAGATAAACTATAACTAAGTACAAAGTTATGATGAGCAAGAGTGCCAAGTGCCTTTTCCAAAATTGTGAATTTTATAGCCCCAGGGTCAGCGGTTCTGTTGTTAGGGCGGGGCTCTATCGATTATATATTAAAAATGCATTAATTCTTTGAAAATCTTCTCCTCTCCTCCTAGATATTAAATAAATTAAGTACATAGTTATGATGAGCAAGAGTGCCTCTTCCAAAATTGTGAATTTCATGGCTCCAATACTGTGAAAGTTTTAGGAGAATTAAACTGAAGTATATGGGAAAATAGTACCAAGGAATTTCAGCCAACTCTTGAAACGAATCTTTCACACCTGAATTTCTGTGATGTTTTAAACTTCTGCCAGTTTTTCAATTTCATTCAATTACTTTTTTAGTCATTTCAACCCTTTGATACTTTATTTATTTTCAAATATTGGAGGAAATCGAACCAGCTATTCTCAAGAGATTGCTGTTTTAGTTTTTCTTTTGTCTGTTTTTGAAGATTTGAATAGAAATTAACAGGTACATTTTTTAAACTTTGTTGGTTTTGATTTCAATATGTTATAACATTGACCTTTGAATGGAAATTTGAAGCACTAAACTTTTAAAAATATAGAATAAAGGGGTTTTAAGAAAAACATTTATATATTTTAAAAATTTCAAAAAAAGAGAGAAATACTTTTGAACATTATTTCATCATATTGAGCCTATTATAAATACAAATGAATGCAATAAAAAATCAATTATACTTCACAGGTGTAGAGATCCTCCTTAATCTACATTATAAAACAAAGTTTTTACATTCTTTTCATATTTTTTTAATCTTCTGGCCCGGTGGTTCTATGAAGAAAAATATTTAAATTTTTCCTTTATACCTCTTTCTAAACTTTGATTACCCAATTCTATCTTCGGGGGTTATGAATAATCTGCACAAAAACACTAAACTATGAATATGACATATCTTAATTTATATTCTTTTTATCAGCAATTTAAAGATTTATCCCTGTATATTCCGATCCATACTCTGGCTGCCTATTTTGGACCACCTTACCATGAAGGATCTTGTTTTGAAAATTTTGAATCTACTATACCTTTGATGTCTCCACATCGGTTCTCCGTCAGAAGATTTTAAAAAATACCATTTAGTTTTCGCTAATTACTTATATTTCAACTTCGAAGAATTCCTTTCACTCATTGATATTTACCGTAAGTTTGATATTTTTTTATTGGGAAATTGATTCTTGAGAATTCTATGATGTTCAAAGACTACAGATGGACGCCGAACAAAATTTAATCTGAAAAGCTCACTAAATATCTAAATATACATGTGTAAAAAAAAAAAAAAAGAAACCCGAAATACCATCTTAATGTTGCATCATAACTATCCCTTTGTATTACACTCATGGAAGCTAATAATTCACAGGCTACATGCATTGATTTTATAGGGGATAATATAACGGTTGTATAAATTCTTACTTTGAGCAATATGATCAAATATCCGATCATACATCCAGGAAAAAAAGTGAATTCAGAAACTAAGCCACCGGGGGTTTTATATCTCCTTTGTGCTTCCTGTTTAAAATGGCTCATAAAAGGAGTAAAAATAAATTTTTAGAATTGAATAATTCTTAGTTTGAATCTGATGTCATTTGTGCGAGGAATTATATTGAAGAAGATTTATCACCTTGCTATTCATGTATGAGAAGCAAAATTATACAAAAAAATGTACATATTTAATTAAATTTATCATATTTAAAACTTTTTAAAAAACAAAGAAATTTATGAAAACAAGCAGAGGCAAATCTTCTACAACTTTTCAATGTAATTAAAAGCACATTTCATTGTTCATTCTACATTTACATCATACAAACCTTTTTAGTTTTTTTTAGTGTCTAATATCATCTATTTTGTTAACTTATTTATACACGAATTAAAAGTAATATCACTTTAGATTAACTCTCATTATAATGCCAAAAATGTGCAATTAACGGTGAAAGATTATTTGCACACTGTCTGGGTGAATTTCTACTTTTTTCAACTTGGGTAAATCATCTATACCTTTCACCCCCTTATTCCAGATACTGTATATTCTTAAACTTAACACTTTGTTTATTGTATCCTCCTCCCAACCCTTAGTAGTCTACAGGCGATACACTGGCCTGATTTGAATTGTCTGAGGGATTGCAGAAAATCCTAATTCAAGCAAGTGTATAGCTTGTAGAGACGACTATATAGGGTTTGTTAAGTATATAAAATATACAGATTACTGATTTATTTGAAAATGTGCTTCGAATTATGCAGGGAAAAATAGACGATTTACCAATGTCGGAAAGTGGAAAATTCTCAAAAAATTTTCGCAAATATTCTTGCGCCGTAAATTGCATATTTTTTGCATTACTGGATCTGTAGCAGTATGGTCAAATACTAAATATATAGAACCATAACGCTACAATTCTGCAGCTAGTTCCAGGTATCATTTATTTGTTGCTACTTCAGTAATATCCCTGTTGCAACAATCAATTTTCATTTAGAGTAAGATACGATGAATTGATTTATGCAACAAAAAAGACTTTCATTACTTTTGTTAATTACTTGTACAGAAATTGATCTGTCAAACACGTGATTCACATTCATTTGTATTTATCGTGCCTTTATTCAGTCAATCATTGTCATTTTTGAAAGAAAGGTGGGAGGCAACCTTCAGGACATATGCATTGTAATGTGATTTTTTTTTTGTCTTTTTTCCATGGAGTTGAAAAGTTCCAATTCTCAACAAAATTGTGTGCAATTTTTTTATGTCTGTATATGGTGTTTAACACTTCTTCTAAAACAATATTTGATGAAGGAAACATCTAGAACATATGTCTAGTATTTTTATAGATTTTCATTAGAATCCTCAAGAAATCATGTCAATTGATTATTTTCATACCAACCTGGTAAGTTGCGTATCTCCATAAAAAGAATTGACAACTTTCCTGCAAACACATTCACAAACAAAAAAAAAAAGTATTCGGAAAATACTACTCCTTTTGAAACCTAAATTATGTATGCATTACTGAAGTCCGATGTTACAACAAACAGTGTGTATGGGGTGGGGAAGCTACTAGGCTATCAATAAACATTTACAATAGATAAAGGTTATGTTAAGATCTGTTATTAAGATACCTTGTTAAGATCTGTTATTAAGATACCTGATTAACCACTTCTCGCGAATTTAATGTAATGATATGCTTAGTTTTCAACTAGAAACTTTAACTAACTTAGAATAATTCAAATTTGTTCTGATGCAATCAATCAAACCTTAAATTAGACAACATTAACTTTTTTTCTGCATTTAGTAGAAATAAAAATTGCTACGATAAATTATTGCGCTCTAAGTTGGTCAAATGTCCTGTTCTCTTTATGTTCACTTTTTTTTAATTTTCTTACCAATTTATAATTCAGTTTTTAAAACAAATGTTTCAAGCATTTGATTATTTTCAAAGAAAAAAGATGTCAAATATTTTTACCAAGAAAAACTTTTTTTTTAATTCTCCTTGTAAATAAATCCACTTCTGTTGTTTTCCAAGGAATATTATCAGAATACATACTAAAACATCTTAACATTAATCAGGAAGTCAGGATTTTATTTTTATAACTGATAAAACAGAAGTACCAGGGGTTACTGGTAGAGAATTCCTCTAGTCTTCTGGTGACAGGCCGAGGGTTAGACATTTCTAAGGAAGAAAATACAACTCAGTATCTAAATATATATATCATCTACACAAACTTATGTTGTTCACCTAATACTAGCAACATTAAAAACATATTTCTTAATGCTTTTAATGTTCTTCCTTGTTGAATTTTTTTTAAACATTCAAAAATTTACTTGTGCATGTAGTCTACTGATAGAGACCTGCACCGTGTCTCGGAGATATTGGAACAATTCTTGTTTTCGGTCAAATTCTCTTGATTGTTGTATCCACATATACCAGGCATTCGGAATGGAAGTCATTAATCTGTCCAATATATCCTAAATGTTTCGAGCTGTTGACAGACCGGAGAGCTACAGTGCAATCCTTTGAAAAAAAATGTATATTTATTGCGCACAAAAAAGTGCGCTCGGTTCTGGATTAATTTTTCTAAATTCTTAGCTTTTCATATAAATAAATTGCAAAAAATCTAGATAAAATATAATTTGTAACTCCTCTATTACATTTGTAAGAACTCTAAGAGTTGACATTTGTACGAAGCGCGTTAGACCGAATTATCTTACAAACCAAAATGGCAGATTAAATAAGCGAAATTTAAAATAGGTTAAGGTTATTTTTAGATCTGTTTTGTTTTTGTTTTTTTAATACCTAATCAAATTTTCCTCACGAATTGACTGTAATTACATGGTTAGTTTTCAAATAGAAACTGAAACTCGCTTAGAATAAGTCTTTTTTGTTCTGATGCAACCAATCAAGCCTTACGACATCATTAACCTAGCTTTTTTTACATTTAGTAGAAATAATAGTAGCTTCGATAGTTTATCGCGCATTAAGTTGTTCAAATAACAAATACTTTTAATGTACACTATTTTTTTTATTCTTATTTAAATCAATTTATTCTTAATTTTTTCAATCAAATGTGTCAAGCATTTTATTTTTTTTCAAAGTAAAACATTTCAAACATTTCTACCATGAAAAAACATTTCTTTTTCAATTTTCCTTGTAAATTAATCCACTACTGTTGTATTCCGTGTAATATAACTAGAATACACACTAAAACATTTTAACATTAATCCGGAAATCAGGATTCTATTTTAATAACTAGTAAATACAGATGTACCAGGGGGTACTGGTAGTGAGATCCTCTAGTCTTCTAGTGACAGAAAAAGGAAGAAAATACATCTCAGTATCTAAATTTATATCATCAAAATGTTAGGTTTTTGTATCTCAATATAAATGCAGGATTTCTACAAGAACATCTGTTGTTCACGTAATACAAGTAATAAAAGTCAAATATTTTTTTTATGCCATTGGTGTTCTTTCTTGTTGAATTTGTTTTAAACATTCAAAAAAATCACTTGTGCATGTAGTCTACTGATAGAGACCTGCTCCGTGTCTCGGAGATATTGGAACAATTTTCGTTCTCAGTAAAAAGCCTTTTGATTGTTGTATCCCCATATGCCAGGCATTCGAAATGGAAGTCATTTATCTGTACAATATATCCTAAATAAATGAATGACAGATGATACAAACAAACGTTTGTTAAAAAAATTTGAAAATAACAACTTCGTTCATGTTAAAATGAGAAAAATGAATAATTTTCACAGCGTAGTTTTTAATTTTTTTTACTTTTCAAAAAAATGAAATTTGAAGTGAAAAATATAATATAGATTGATAAGGATTGTGTCAGAAGGACCGAATTTTGACCATCACAGAAGGTTTACAACTTCCAAATATTTCCAAAAATTTATTTGAGCCATGCATGTTCTAATATATAAAGAAAACTCTTAATTTAATTATTGATAAATCCTTTCTTAGTTATTACATATAAATAAATATGTTTACAGACCAAACAAGCTGTAATGTATGTTTCATTTCATACTGCATACTGCGTAAGATATCTTTTGCTTGTTTGTAGTTTGATACTGTAAACGCGGTACGTTTTCGACGTCGAATCCTTTTGTGACGATAGCAAACCCTCGATCTAACTTAATTGATACCCGCATAAATAAATTCTAACACTTTGACCGGGAGTAAATTCTATGGTTTACAGAGAGACTTACTTTACATTTAACCTTTTTAGACATTTTTTAAAATAGTTTTTAACAATGATGGTCATGTATATGAAACATGGAATAAAAGGAATTCCCCATGATATGCAATCGGATAAAAATTCTATCAAACTTGTATAAAAATAAGAACGAAATAACTCATTGGATATAAAGTCATATCAAACTACAAATCATTGAACATCCAATGTATATGCAATATATAGAAAACTGTTTTATGAAATTTCAGAATGTATAATTAAATCTGGCGTGAAAAAAATCACAGATTTATTAATTTATTCATTGTTTCATAAATCGGTCATCATTTAACATATTTTCGATGACATCTTTCAAATAATAAAACGTAATATCTCTTACTTACCAATAAATATGAATAAATGAATTGGACAGCAGGTACAGCCTACTGTACCCCTCTCCTTAAACTATCTCAATTTGATGCCGAACATTACACCTCAAATCAAATATCATATTACTATCGAATTCAACTCTCGTAATAATGAATAAAGAATGAATATGTAAGTATTCAATTATATATTACGTAACCTAACAAAATTAATCTGATCTCAAAATTGTCTGATTGTCAGGTACTGAGTAATAAAGATGATCTTTTTACCCTTTTCTAAGGCTTAATCATCAGATGATCACCAATTGCTTTCAATCGGGAACAAAATCAGTATGCTTACGTGAAATAACATAACACATACAATGAAGTCAATAAAACGTGTTCGGTAGCATGGAAACAGAAAAATATGACAAACTGAAGACACCAAAAAAAATACAAATTAATTTTTTACTTGGAAAACTAGAGTGTGTCAGAACATTAAAAACTAAGTATGGGTAAACACACTGATATGTAGAAAAATTTACAACCCTCCATGAGGAAGTGCGTTCATTCTCAGCAATGTCGCTTCCTGAATGAAATGAAATGGTTCTTGTTGAAACGAATATTGATACGACCTAAAAGATCCTGAATAGTCCCCACAATTTTGTTGACAGATCCCCATGATTTGCCACGAAATATCTCTGAGATAGTTTGGTACATTAAAACCTTCAGCATATAGCATCAAATTTTGTAGATCCTGTAGAGATTTTTTTGACCTGACTGTGTCACCAAGTCTGTGGTGATTCAGTGTAAACAGCATGTATAACATCACTGGAGGTTGGATATCCAGTGACGGCATGCCATGTTTCCTACTGATCTTCTGCTCTAGCACTAATTCATTAATATAAGTGTAATCACTCTGTAACTTAATATTGTCCATAACAGCTCTCCTTATTTTTCTACTCAGAGGTATCCCAGTCATGCACTGTATGTACATATATACATTCATATTACCACCACGCATACAATATGGTGGTGACATTCTCTCCTGTGCTTTCCTTAAACAATTAAGTGAATGTTCGAACCTACAATCTCTGTACAAGTACGCAGCAAGGTACAGAAAATCTGACACATAGCCAAACTTGCATGATAATTGAAGCAATATATTGGATACTTTAGTAGATTTGTATTGAATTTTATTGCAGTTTTTTAGTATGTGGTTTTTATTTTGAATCAAAAGGGCGATGCTCCGTAACACAGCCGATGTACTTAACTGCAATGTAGCTGTCTGATATGGTGTCAAATTTTCAGTAATAATTTTTTTTATATATTTCATGTAAACTTTGAATTCCTCAATGGAATCAATACTTTTATGAATTAGTCCCTTTACTTCTTTAAAAAAGCTAAAATCTAACTCAGTGCTAGATATTAAACTGTTCTCTTCTGTACATATTATTAATTTTCTGTTTACTATAGCCTGACTGAGGTAGGGTCTGATTGTTTCACTCAATAGTAAACATGATATACCCTTACAATACAAATCGTACAACTGACGGAATAATGCATCTTGTACAGAACCAGTAACTTTCACTCTAAACATGTTGTTTTCCGGAATAAAAAAGTTTGGACATTCTCCGACTCGTACCCAGTATAACAATAATTTAAAGCATTTCCAGAAGCAAGATAATAAGTTAACAGGTGTCCAAGTCAAGGAAGGCTCATTCTGAATTACCCAAAATATACATGTTTTTATGTAATATGAACATATAATAGTCGTATTATTTTGAAAATTAATTACTTCTTTAAGAAAAATTTTGAAGAGACCATAACACAAAAACTGACAGTGATCCATTGAATACACAAGTTTTTGTTCAGCTTGTGAGAATGAGATTCTCCATTCTTCTCCATTTTCAAGTGTGCTACCTATAGGAACAACATGGAATCCCCCACTTATTATTTCCATTAGAACAGTCTCGGATGGCCAACCTTGTTGACGACATCTCTGTATCATTGGTAAAGCTTTTATTGGCCAGTGTTTTGATTGGAAACAAAATGCAAAGTCTGCTTCATTATCTTCAAGAACACATGTTGAACAAGGTCCATGATGTAAGGCATATGGGAAAAACCATGACTTAAAATATTGCAATTGGCTAGAGCGGAATAATGCACTTGAAATATTAACTTCGTCATTCCGAAATACACAGGATGATCTGATATTTGGATTTTTTGAGGGACTCAGCAGATTAAGTCTGGTAAATCCCGGTGGTAGATCATCACACTCCATCAGAATCACAGTGTGTTGTGGGATACGGTAAAGACAGATCTGAGAGAGATCACAGATTACCTTGTGGTCTGGAGGCCATAACATGAAATCGTAATCTGAAAAACTCAATCTAAATCCTTCACGTTTACTCCCACTCTTCATTTTGTCACATCCAATCATGATAAACAAAGATTTCATCGCGGCCTCCTCAGTGTCCATCACTTCTCTCCTGATCCGCACCTCTGTGGGACTCCCTAGTTCACGACACAGTCCCACATAGGCCGTTGATGAGAGTCGAGGAATGCAATCCATTTCAACGAATTACTGAATGATTAAATAACAGAATCTGGAAAAGAAAATACACATTATTTGGCTCTTAATTCGATCCTGGGTACATCTTGACCAAAGATGTTAACAAGAGGGAAATAAAATACATGTAAACTATGAAATTAATTAAAATGACAAATATTTTGTACTAAAATATAGAATATTGAAAATAAAAAACAAAAATTGAATATTTTTTTATCAATATATTATGTTGTTGAGATCAATTTGACAATTTAAAATACCGTCCACTAAAAAACCAGGCAATGAATGGCACATCGCATGTCATGGATTTTTATT
Source organism: Saccostrea cuccullata (assembly GCF_032062105.1). Lineage (NCBI taxonomy): Eukaryota > Metazoa > Mollusca > Bivalvia > Ostreida > Ostreidae > Saccostrea > Saccostrea cuccullata. The sequence goes on from NW_026930322.1 coordinate 11,337, forward strand.
ATTTTTTGCATGTAGACTTATAAAAGCAAGTGTCTACACATGACAACATCAAAAAAAAAATTAGTGTTCCACTAGCTTTTTTTTTTGGGGGGGGGGGGGGGGGGGGGGTAAGTGCTCAATTTTAAGTGCAAAAAGGTCAACATTGGGGTTAAAAAAAATTACTACGTTTTTAATTTGTTTTAAATGTACCAGATACACAGAACCTGGTTGTGTGTATCAATATTATTTATACCATAGACTCTTATCTTTAATTTTATTAATGAATAAGACTCAAATTTATATTTCTTTAGAAAAATACCCCGTGGGGATCCGGGTTAGGATAGGTCCTCAGTACCCCCTTGCTTGTCGTAAAAGGCGACTAAATGGGGCGTTCCTTCGGATGAGACCGTATAAACCGAGGCCCCGTGTCACAGCAGGTGTGGCACGATAAAGATCCCTCCCTGCTCAAAGGCCCTGAGTGCCGAGCAAAGGCCTAAATTTGCAGCCCTTCACCGGCAATGGTGACGTCTCCATATCAGTGAAATATTCTGGAGAGGGACGTTAAACAGTATACAATCAATCAATCAATCAATCAATCTTTAGAAAAATTATGTGGTCCAAAATTGAGTTTACCAAGTAACTTTTCGAATTCATTTTCCAATTTTTATTACATTATAAAACCCAATGCATTACAATGACAGATTTTTTTTCTTACTTTTTTGTCCCCCGCTTTCGCGAAAGCGAGGGGACATTAAATCTCATTCGTTTGTCCGTAAGTCTGTCAGTCTGTCCGTCTGTCAGTCACAAAAACTTTAACCTTGCCCATAACTTCTGATTTAGTAGAGCTATGACTTTCACATGTGTATTCCTTGTGACAAGGCCTTTCTTTGGGTACCACCAAATTTGACCTTTTGACCTTGACCTTGGAGTTTGACCCACTTTTACACAAAAATTCCAAACTTTTACTTTGGCCATAACTTTTGAATGGAAGGTACTAGGACTTTCATATTTCACAAATTTATTGTTTGTGACAAGACCTTTCATCGAATACCAACAACCCTGACCTTTTGACCTTGACCTTGGAGATTTACATACTTATGAAAAAACATTAACCTTGACCATAACTTTTAAAATAGTCAGGACTAAGGCTTTTGTACTTCACATATGTAATCCTTGTGAGAAGAACTTTCATTGGATACCCAGAACTTTTACCCTTTGACCTTGACCTTGGAGTTTTAACTACTTTTTAAAAAAACTTTAACATTGATCACAACTTTTAAACGGTAGACCTTTTAAACGGTAGATACTAGGACTTTTATATTTCACATATGTATTCTTTGTTGCAAGACATTTCATTGGATACCAACAATCTTGACCTTTTGACCTTGACCTTGGAGATTTACATACTTATGAAAAAACTTTAACCTAGATCATAACTTTTAACAGTGAGAGCTAGGGCTTTCGTACTTCACATATGTAATCCTTTTGAGAAGACCTTTCATTGGATACCAACAACTTTTACCCTTTGACCTTGACATTGGAGTTTTAACTACTTTAAAAAAAATTTAACTTTGGTCACAACTTTTGAACTGTAGTTACTAGGAATTTTATATTTCACATATGTATTCTTTGTGGCAAGTCCTTTCATTGGATATCAACAACTTTGACCTTTTGACCTTGACCATAAAGATTTACGTACTTATGAAAAAAACTTTAACCTTGACCACAATTTTTTAACGGTAAGTGCTAGGGCTTTCATACTTCACATATGTAATCCTTGTGAGAAAACCTTTCATCAACAACTTTGACCCTTTGATCTTAACCTTGGAGTTGACCTACATTTAAAAAACGTTAACTTTGGCCATAACTTTTTAACGGTCAGGATTAGGGTTTACATCCTTCAAAACAATCAACTTCAATGATAATTTCTAACAAATGACATATGATAGGATGTTCATATTAGACACAATATGTCATAAAAAATAACATCTCACCAACAAAGACACCGAAAGCGGGGGACCACAATTCTTTGAATTTGCTTGTTTATGAATACAAAGTACAAACTTTTGAGTCACTCAATAAAATCAGTGGGCACTGGTATATTGAGAGAAATAAAAGGAGTCAAATTTACCTATGTTTTACAATTGTTCCCAATTAAACCGATCCCGACCAGAATTATATAAAGAAGAAAATACTATAATTGTAATGTTAAATTTGGCTATTTTGTTGTAATATGGTCAAAAATACACTTGATATATTTTTTTACATGTCTTATAGGTGGCAGTTGTCTTTAGATTTATAACTGTAAACATTTTGCAATATTTTCAATCAGGAGAGAATACTCGAAATCGGGTATTTTCCGTGAAATCGCGTATTATACTCGATATTAGGGTATCGTTATAGGGTATATCGGGTATAGGAGGTGTAATTACCTGATAAAACTTAAACAATGCAATGGTTGCCAAGTTAATTTTTATCTAGATACAAATGTTTTCTAAAGGTATCACTAGCCAAGTAAGATTTTGGGCGTCAAGATTAATGCGCTCAGGATAACAAATACCCGTGGAGGTCAGTACATTTCATGATATGCACACAAAAAGGCGTTCGATTTGCTTTGTATTTTTCATAATGTTGAAAGTATAAGCATCTTCCTAATGGTCATTCCCAACACAACAGAATTGTAAAGTATCAGAATTTGGGAGTTTATAATAATTCCACATCAACACGACAAACATGAACAATTTGTAAATAAATCAAATTATACGGATACACATTTCATACACAAGATATGATGCCATGTATAAACAAGGGATTGTATATCGTATCTAATTAAGCGTCATTAATTACTTTCACATTTATCTTGTGCATAAAATCAAATTTATTTATGAATGTATAAATAATGTAATGATAAAAATGTCTAAGATTTTGGCTAAAAACCCCCTTTCTCTTTTTTATTAAAATATTTTTTTTATCATTCATACATATTTGCATAATATGTATTCAACATTTTAGCAGAGACAGTGATAGTTTCAGGAATACAGCTTATTAGAACATAATAGTTGATCGTTTAATTTCGCTTAGTCATCAATATTTTACCATTTCTTAGTGACTTCAAAGCGGGGGGGGGGGGGGGGGGGGGGGTAAAGGCTTATTGACCACCTCTGACAAAACAACTTCGACTATGTTCTACATGTGTCCAAGAGATCTCTCTTTGAATGTCACGGTCGGTTAAACTCGGTTATAAAATAATATATTTTTAATTGAAGGGAAGAATAAAAATCATATAGGTAAACAAAAAGAAACCTCTTATTTTCTAACACAATATGAGACTACAAGTAACTAGAATTCATGTTTATTTTTTTAAACACATTTTTTTCATTTTAGATGAGTATTACGAAAGTTATTGCCATGAGTAATAAGTAGCATAGATAAAATAACTAAAAGAAAATTGTGACATATTGTCTAGAACCAATCAGATAGTGCGTTGTATTAGCATATTACAATGAGGTATAAGATAGCGATATAATAAAAATATAGAAGGTAAAGAGGTAAAATTTATTCTGTCTATTCTTTTTTACCCTGTGTAAAAAAGAAAGGACGTGGCTTCAATTTTTATGAAATTTTAATGATGAGGAATTATATTCCTAAAAAGGAAGACAATAGTTTCCAATTGAACACTCCATTATTTCAGTTTGTTCACTAACATGGTCATAAACGTAAAAACTATTAGAAATGTGAAAACTTGACTATGTAATTCATATTTCAAAATGACTGTACCTCGATCTATATTGAGAATTTCAATGTATTATAAGCTCATGAAAAGATGTACACATTTGACTTTTAATAACCCCCCCCCCCCAAATAAGAAAATCCTGTTCATATGACTTCACGCTCTCAATTTTCACACAAATGCATGAAATAAAGGTAAATTAGCATATCTTGTATCGATTAAAATGCAACCAAAAAATTTACAGTGTCTTTGAATAAAACTTTCCATGCTAAATTGACATAAAAAAGATACTCATCTTCAATTAGCTATTTTCAACCTGTTTTCCCGTGGGTATTTATTTAATCTTATTTTATTTTCTTCTTTATAATAACGTTGGTATTCTATTATGACAGAGATATACAATTATGACTCGCTTTTACTGTACTCTCTAACTGTTAGGAATAATTTATATTTCACGTGAAAGGGACGCCATACATTTTCCAGTAAAATACATAACACGGCATAAGTCGTTTAATTTCTTTAAAGTTTCACATTTTGTGAATAGTGCACAAATTAGAAAATTAAGTATATGGAATACTTTAATGGGAAATATAGACAAATGAAGTGTAGTTATTTGTTTTTAGAAATTAAATTGAAAAATAATAACGCCATTGTGTCCTCTTTGTTATCCCAGCGGTGTTTGTCGTATGATTTTAAACTTATTTGACAACCGAATTGAAATAGGTTTAATAAAAATTAAAAGACACTGATGTACACGTAACAGTAACTGGCATAATGCGCCGTTGCTACCCTAATATCGAGTATTATACGCGATTTCACGGATAATACCCGATTTCGAGTATTTTCACCGACCTGTTAAACTAAAATTATTCCTTATTATATTTATTATTTGGTTCTTCATTCAATTTATCAGAAAAATATGATTGTCTTTGTTTCTGTTCAGTCAGTCAACTGTTTTAAAATTATTTTATCCATAGATTCAAATGTATATAGAATGTATTTAAAATACTAGTGTCTTTTACGTACATGAACATTACAATCATAAATAACATCTGTTTGATTTCTTGATACTCGGTATTAAAAAAAACAAGTATTTGTACATGCATTATGCAACGACTGAGAGCAGACATCTTATCTTTATTTAATATCTTATTTCCAAGTAATTTTTTTTTTAATTTTCTCAGGAATTAAAGAGTTATTAAATTCTATCAATGGCGAAATTTTACTTGCACGAAAATATTTTTATGTACACAGTTTCGGCTTTATTCAAGTTTTTTAAACTTGTCATTTATAAAAAACCTTTTCTCCTATATTTTCATCTTTTATGAAATTTAATTAAGGAATAACTGTCTTATTTTTCGAATTCATGAAGTGATCAATGGATTGGCTTGCGTGATAATTTGCATAAACACCGAAGGCGTTTATGCATAAAATTATCACACATTTTTATATGAATAAGAAAACAAGTTATTTCATATGTAGTTATATTATTAAAGAGCCCATAAGCAAAAAGCCGGGGGGGGGGGGGGGGGCGGCATCTTAAAAAAAAACAAAAACCGGTTTCATTAATGTGAAAACATTTTTGAATTGGCCAACATAGTCATATGTTCAACTCCATATTGAATATGAGTAATTTCAATCACCAAATTTAACAAACAAAAAAAAACACAAAACAAAAAAAAAAAACAATACAAAACAAAAAATACCTCCATAAAATCTTCCGTTTTAGTGCCAAATTGAAGTTGGGAGTTCAACAGTAATTTTCTCCATAAATATATTTTAATCTTATTTTTCACTTTTTTAATAAAATATTTCTAATAGTCTGCTGATCGTTTATTTTGGTTTAATTGCATAGATAAATGTAATTAAGGTGTTTTTTTTATTTTATTTTTATTTTTATTTTATTTTTTTAATCATTATTTTTTTTTACAAATTTCATGAAATAAACATCTCAACTCCGTTGAATTTCATCTTTCCTTGATAATCAGAAGAATAAAATACATTTTATATAAAAATATATGATTATTTAACATTTAAGTTAATGCACTCTGAAGAGTAATTGAACAGAAAAAGATAAATTATTTATTTTTAATTTTTGTTTCTTTTCGCTTTTGTACAAACTTCTGTGGAAAACTCGTAACTATTTAAATGTGACGCAATATTAGTCAGGTATATGACGTCACTGATACATCAATGGAAACTTGGATTCAACCTGAATAATACTGCCAATTTTAATCTAAATATAACGTTTGGAGGAGAAAATGAATTTTATTTTGCAAATAAAGTAGCTATTTTTTGTCTATTGATTTTCTTTTGTGTATATATTCTAAATATTTCACTAGGATTCCGATAGTAAGGTGTTTAGCAGATTTTCCGATGCCATGGGAGATAACTCTTACATCGCAAAATTTCATAAAAAACGTCTATATATTTTGCCAGAAAATTACTATCAAAAGTGTTTTGCCCACCAATTTTATTTTTGAAACTGAAAGACAAAATATTTCTAGATTTAGTTCAATATAAATTATAGTCCTGTTAAATACGTATTGGAAATCACAGTTCTTTGTTTCTGACCTAAATTCAATGGTTTATATAGGGAAATTCAAAAACACGAAACAAAAGGATATTTTACTAAATAAGCAATTTTCAAACAAATCTTCGATTACATTATTTTATTTGGACTACATTGATATTGTTTTCAATAAAATATCAAATATTCGTCACATTCGATGTGCCGCCTATTAATACAATACTGCCTGGTTTTTCGGTGGACTGCCTCTTAAAAGTAAAAGATAAAGGTACTGCGCTATAACCTTATACTCAGATAAATTGGTTTGAACATACATGTACAATGTATTTTATTGTTTAGATGCTACAACAAAAGGATTGGACACAAGTTCTTAAAACTTAGAATGTCCTCTCCTTTAAAGAATAAATATTTATACATTATTATTTATGTACAATAAATTTAACAAGTCTTTCCTTTTTTTGGGGGGGGGGGGATAATTTCTTCTTATAATTTGAACGTAACGTCTGTCAGTCTCTTTACTCTTGATATTGATACCTTTCCTTCTTTTTTTCTGTATTAAAGCTTTGTGTCACTGCTTTTCAAAGAACGTTAAAAGAAATAAATTCAAATTGTTATTAGTACGACTTTCAACTATTTGATAAATTGAAAATCATTCTGATTATGGCATTAATCTGAGGAAATTCGGATTTTTTTTTCAATCTTCACGTATTTCAATACTGTTACTTATTTTATTGACAAACGGTGTCTTTAACTTCAATAATACAAAAGTATTTAAAAAAAAAAGAACTTTGAGTTTATTAACTTTGATCATGTCTGACAATTTGGTCGAATGACAAGAAGTGGACGGACTTTAGCAATTACCAAAGAGTAATAACAGTCCAGTTATTCTTCTATACTTTTTGTATCACTAGTATCCCCTTCTTTCGGACAATAAACCCTTTCGTCCAAGATTCAAAATAGGACCAGCTTCCAAAAATATCATCATGTTATTGAATAGTGTAAGTGAAACTGGATTTATTTCACAGACTATGAAAACCTCATTTTGAATATAATCTTCCTCACAGCTTTTAAGATGTTTATTCACCTTCTCTCAGATTACTTTATGTAAGTTTTCGTATGATGTATCTAAACCCGAATCGCTATCATTATCAAATACACAATATTAGTTGAAGATAATAAATGTTTAAAATGTTCAAAAAAAATCTTCAATGGACAGAGAATTATTTAATATACGCTTACCGTTCTTCTTGAAGTATAATGAAAATGATTTATTATGTTTTCTCAAAAAATCCTTCATACTTGTACCTGCGTTTGAACTTTTTGTTCTGCTTTCCTATGGTTATTTTTTATCTTTGTTTAAAATATTTCGATTTCTTTTCGACTATCATGTAACTGAAGTGATGTACACTAAGCTTATATATTTTTTATATCAAAATTACATTCATTACTTAACTATATTCTAATTTTTGTATGACTTTTAGAATGCTTTGTTCTTAATTTTGATGCTTCCAGTGCTTTGTTTTTTTATTTTGATGCTTCAAGACTAGCATTTCCCTAACTTGACAAGAAGTTAAGGTAAGGTTTGCAATTACAGGGAGATAACTCTTACGAATCACCAAAGCGTTTGAAACAGGTGAATTTAAACCAGCGATGCTAAGTATTCACTCGGTAACGAATATCCTCTGTCATACTTGATGTTTGTTGTCACTTCCTGTTAGGACTAAACACAAAGGACATTTTCAGGAGAAAATCTTATAACAATTCGAAGCATAGGAATCTTAGAAGCCTTTGAGTTTAGCGTGATGCTCGTGGATAAACCAATAAAGGAAGACTTGTTTTTTTTTTTTCAATACGGAACGTGGAAAGTTGCACGGTCATTCCAGTCAGAAGAAAGTCATTGATGCAAATAATTGAACATTGTGTGTTTCTCGCTTCACCACTTAACTAATATTTTAAGTGACGATGGGAAAGAAAAAAGAAAAGACCCGAGAGTATCTTGTAAAGTGTTACGCTACATGCAGTCCGATCAGGGAAGAAAAGTCGCGGTGCATTTGACCATGTCCAATGATCATGACAGTTTGATTGTTGATAGTATTTTTATCAGGTAATTATTTAACTATTTATTATATGTATTTGTCTTTTATTACTGCGATTGCAATACAATAACTGAAAGTTATGAATGATCTACTGACTACTGATTTGAAAGCGATGAAAAAACGGTATCAGGATGTGACCAATATACCAACATTGCAAAAAAAGCAGTCTTTCAAGAAGTTATGAAAAATAAAACCCTTGGTTTTTAGGCCTATTATTTGTAACATTGGAACATGCATTCAACTGTTCAAGTTTCCTTCTGTAAATGAAGTTTGATTTTTTTAATATCTCATTTTCTAATTAATAAAAACGAGATACAGATTGTGCATGAAAAGAACATTCTTTATCAAGCATATGAATTTAACTAATTCAATCTGTAATTTTTACAATAGTTCCATATTGATTCTTCTTTGATTATATTGGAAATTTATTCATTTCATTGAGTTTAAATGTTATTGTAAAGATGAACACATATGATTTCAGATTAAGGGTCATTAATTGGAATAGATAAGAACAAAAAAAAAGTACTTCAGTGTTTCCTTAAAAGATTTGTGCCATCAATAAAATTAGAGGTCATCCTATATCAGCTCAGATATATAAAGAAATTTGGATGGATCAAGCTAAGGTGTTGAACCAGATATGGCGATATCAATGGAGATTTGGAGAAGAATTTTGACTTATTATACCTAATGCATATTTTTATATGTCTATAGATAGTATAGAAGAAAATTTAATGTTTTTAAAACATCCTATCTAGTATCTACATGCTTTTTTCCATATATTAAGAAAACAATGAGTCTGTGATAATTGCAGTACATGCTCTGTTTGTCCATCTTTGAACTTGTGTTCAGTAAAATGAATGTATACATCATAGGTATTAATTGAAGGTTACTTTTGTCTATACTTAACATGTTTCTTTTTAAAAATGGGTTTGTAAAATTGCAAGGAAATTAATACATGAACAATTAAGATTAATATTTTTATTCATTAAATTTTGTTCTCACCAGGACCTAACATGCTCAAATAAGCATTTCTGAAAACTAATGAGTTTTGTACATAAAGTTAAAATGTACATGTATAATTATATCTACTGAAACAGTATAAAACATGACACTTGGAAGTTGTAATGTTGTTCATTTTAGTAGGAATGATAAGACCAGTTTAATACTCTAGTAAAATTAAAATCTTTCATATATACATGTAGTTTTATTTTGAAAAAAAAATCATTTAATTTTCTTTTTTTAGTTTGGTTTGATAAATTAGAAAGTTTTGTTTTATTTAAAGTATTATTTTATGGATATCCAGGGGATATATCTGTCACTGTAGCATTGTTTCTTTTTTCCTGTTCTTGACAAATATTTATGACAGTGTAACGTTATGTCATTTTGCAGAATTTGCCTGAAATAAGTAGTACTCTGTTAACTCATAAAAGTATGAATTGATGTCACTTAGAATTTTATCTCTTTTGTTCTTACTTTCAGACATTTCAATTTAGATTCTCAGTCTAATAAATGATTGATCTAATGTCTATGAAGTTTAGAAATAGGTTAGGCCATCTTTTACTTACTTTCTTACTTTAAGACATTTCAATTTAGATTCTCAGTCTAATCAATGATTGATCTTATGTCCATGAAGTGTAGAAATAGGTTAGGCTATTTTTTAAAGGAAAGTTATGTTGCCAGCCTCTCCCGACCGACTGACTGAAATGGCCAGACTCAAACCTTTTTTTTAATGAAGGACCGATTTTTTTTTTTCTTTTTATTCCTCTTATCCCCTTTAAATACGTTGAAGATTTTCTCACCTACCGACCCAATAATTTTACCCTGGGTCAAGAGAGGTAAAAAACATTACTTATTTAATTTAAAGATAGCATTTCTACTTTTCGAAGAAAAAGAATCATTTAATAATAAAAACAGCAGCTTCGTGGATACAATGCTTACAACATTTCACTCAAAGAATGGCATAAATGTATAATGACAAAGTCACCAGCCATCACTGAATACAGACATTTTGATACAAAGATATCTAGAAATTAATACATGTTGGAATGACTAAATCAGCATGAGATCAAATTCATAGGCTTTTAATTGGTTTAGTTGCAACTTGTTCTGAAGTATGTTTATACACATATACTTCAAAAGTGTTGCAGTATAGTTCATGGACAATTTCATCAGAATATTCAGATGTAAAGATTGCCATAAATACTAGAGTTCTCCCATGGAATAAATTTTCATACCATCATGTAGCACAGAAGAAGTGTTATTTTGAATATTTATGGCCAATTTATGCCTTAAAACAATATAATGAATAACATTTAGTCTGATGAGCACACCATGAGAAAGTGAAATCAATGTTGTCTTTCAAAATGTATAAAAGGGCTTGATTTTATGTTCAAAACCAATAATATAGTCAGTGTTTCCATGGACATATATATTTTTTAGTTCAATTTAATGAAAATTATCAAATTAATAACTTCATGGATTTTGATGTAATCGGTAAATATGGAAAATATTGATTTTTATATTTTTGTTGCCATAACAACGGATTTACTTTATCAAGGAAAATTGAGAACTTTTTTAACCAAATTTTCATATTTTTGATTACGGAAAATTAAAAGTTTAAATAATATAAACATGAATTATACTAATTCAGGTCATTTTAATTATTTAAGTTTGATAGTTTATAAAATAAATCAATTTTTTCAATGAAAATAATATTCGAGGTGAAATATGAAATACGTTAAATTTGGCGTCTTTTATTTCAAAACTGGGACGGACAATTTCTTTGAAATTCATATAAAATGATGAAGCTAACTTTCTTGAATAAATTGATATACAGCTTGTGTGCAGATTTAAAAAAAAATATGAATTGGAGGGAGACGCAAACCTTACCTAAAACCCGCAAATTTATCGTTTCGCATAAATCTACATATTCATTAATGCCCTTCGAGTTTGTAAATTTCATGTCCACAATATTTCTCAAAACACCATGGAATAGCAGATTTGTTCCCAAGTTACGATACAATTTACAACCTCAAGGTGGGACATGCAGATGTGTCGAAATAATTTAATTTCACTTATATCAAGCAATTTCATTGGTTGAATCATTCAGAGGAACATATAATATTTTGTCTAACATAACTTGCATTCGTCACAATGAGTTACGTCAAAAACGTATTACTCCGCTTGACGTTACTTTCAAAAAATGATATATTTGAAGCATTTTTCAGGAGGAAAACTTGTTTCATTGTTAACACTGAAATTAAATTATAAGAGATGAAGCTTATTTCAACTTATGTTATACGATATAAAATAACTTTTTTATAAACCGCTTCACGGTTTATAAAACGTAACCTGCCCAAAGTTATGTTATATCGTATAACATAAGTTGAAATAAGCTTCATTCCTTAAATTAAATGATATAACAAGGTCTGAAACAAGTTAAATTTTGATAAGCTTATAATATTCACAACTCAATGTGAGAAAAGAAATTACATGCATTATATATAGAAATCTATATTCACATAACTTACATGTACCTCTCACCTGTACTCTGTCTGAATCACGGGACACAATGTTTACAGAGGATATCTATATCGTTATCAAACGAGCTGATATGACCTTAATACTTAATGGTTATGAGATTAAATGTTATGCGTTATCTATTTCATTATTTACATTCAATAGCTATGTACATACCTAAATGGTTAATTTGTCATAGCCATTTTTATAATTGAAAACATTTGTTTGTAAATTCATTAAATAATTAATATTAAGTAAATGTAATTTATTCAAAGTGAGTAATCTTATTCAATGTGTGTTTTCTATCTGTTATGTTATGTTGGGGGGGGGGGGGGTCTTTTAAATTAGGGAGCACGATGTATTCCTACAAAGGCTTTAAAATACATGTTAGCTAAAAATAAATGATTGGTAAACTTTCAGTTGTGGCGAGCAAGTCATCCATATACAATCGATTTTTATATGAATATGCAAATCTTGATAGTCACTACCGAGTTGACGATTGAGCAAAAAACATGACTAGACCATGTCGTAGGCCAGAAGATCTTGTGCAATACAATAAGGAATGCTCTTATCAACAGTCAACTTGATAAGATTGATTAATTCACTCATGTAGAGAGGTCTCCAAATCCCCGTGAAGAGATTCAGTTGTTAACCTTTATTCGGTACTCAGGGACATTGATCAGTGAGGGATCTTTATTGAACCAACGCCTGCCGTGACACAGGACCTTGGTTTTTAAGGTCTCATTCAAAGGACCGACAACTCTCACTTCAAAATGCCGAGAACATTGCGAAGGAACAGTTGCTACATATTTTTATCGACTTAGGTCAGTAGTCGCCGAAATTTGAACTCAAGTCCTTCCTATCACGGAGCGGGCGCTCCAGCAATTGAACAACAGTGAACAGAATTTTTAAGCGACCAGAACCGAAGGTGTTTATTTTGCCAACTGTCTTAACGTTTATCGTAAAATTTTGAACGCACCAGGTGACAGACATTTTAAAAAATGGCATCCTGACTCCCATCAAAATCCAAAGACTTGTATTTCCGAGTAAATTCAGATGACCAATTGTTATCCGTTTTCGTCCGTCGTCGTCCGTCGTGCGTTATCATTTGAACATTTTCAGCTTCTTCTCTGAAACCACTGAATTAATTTAAACCAAATTTGGAATAGAGCATGTATGTGTGAAGGGGAACAAAAATTATTAATTTCATGGTCCCTGTCCCCCTTGGGCCTGGGGGTAGAGCAAAAACTACTAAAATTAGTGCAGCTTTTAAAAATCTTCCTTACTCCTGGACATCAAGCAGTCAAACTGTTGGTATAATTGTAATCAGCATTTAGTCTTCTACCAAAATTGTGAAAGGGCCCCAGGGTCAGGGGTTGTAGTACTAGGGAGGGGCGAAATAGGTTATATAGTGAAGATGCATTATTTCTTTGAAATTCTTTTTTTCTGCTCCTGGGCCTTTAATAAACTAACCAAGTGCACAGTTGAATTGAAAATGACTGCCTCCTCCAAAGTTTATGGCCCAAGGCCCAGGGGTTTTAGTGCTAGGGCGGGGCTATATTGATTATAGAGTGAAAATGCAAAAATTCTTTGAAAATCTTTTCTGTTTGTGGGAAATAAATAAACTAATGGCGCTAGGGCCAGGGGTTCTAGTGGCAAGGCGAGGCTATATAGCTTATATAGTGAAAATACAAAAAAAATGAAATTCTTCTCTGTTTTTGGGCATTAAATAAACTAACCAAATGCATAGCTATGTTGAATAAGACCACCTCTTCCAAAATTGTGAATTTCATGACCCCAGGGTCAGGGGCTCTTGTGCTCTGGCGGGCTATATAGATTATATAGTAAGAATGATTTTTTCTATGAAAATCTTCTTCTCTCTCTTGAGTATTAAATAAACTAACAAAGTACGTAGTTATGTTGAATTAGGCTGCATGCCTCTTCTAAAATTGTGAATTTCATGTCCCCTGGGTTAGGGGTTCTGGTGTTAGTCTGGGGCTTTATTGATTATTTAGTGAAAATGTATAGTCTTTAAAAATCATTTTTTTTCTTTACTTGGCTATTTAACCAATAAACTATGAACATAGATATGAGAAAGAAGGTTGCCTCTTTGAAATTTGTCAATTTCAGGGACCCTGGTTCAGGCTTCTTGTGTTAGGGCTGGACTCGAATGTTTATTTAGTGAAAATGCATGATTTTTTTGAAAATGTTTTCCTTTGTTCCTCGGTATTATGCCAATGATCTTAGTATATATTTATGACGAAAAGAAAGCTGATTTTTCCAAAAGCGGTTATTATTTTGCCCTCTGCACAGAGGTACATGGGGGGGGGGGGTACATAATCGGAAAATCATTTAATGCTTAGAAATCTGTATTTTGGTATAATTCAACAAGATGAAATAAAATTTATAAAATTTCCAAAATTTTGAAAGATGTGGCCCCGAGGTCAGTGGTTCCTGTAGGATGGGGTGCACAACTGATCAAGTAGAAATTTATTTTCTCTTTGTTACTCTGATCTACCTCTGGGTATTAAGTAACCAAAGTAAGCATGCTGAGTGTATAAATCTGAAAAGCAATGGTGTCTCTTTCAAAATTGTGTCAGAATTTCACGGCCTCTGGCTTAAAACATGAATTAAATTTAATTTGTTGGAAAGTTATGATACTCAAGTGACATATAAGGCCCATGGGCCTCTTGTTTTTAAAAATAGCCTTATAGTTTATTTTTGCATACTATTTTTGGATAAAATTATTAGAGGTAAAACCTTGAAGATGTAAAATTTGATTAAGACACCGATGTCTGTGCAAAAAGGTCATATTTAATGTACTGTAGCGCCAAAAGAAGCACATAAGCCTTATATTTTGGTATCATTTTTAATTAAGTTATGTGTGTAGAGACTAAACATATCCTTGGCAAAAAAGTTTAAGACTCTAAATATCAGAAGCCAACCTCGTTAAAAAACGCACAAATATCAGTGTCTGTGCCATATTGGTTTATTAGCTGCAATTTTAATTTCCAACAATTCTAAATGCAACACGGCTTTTATTGTCCTAGTACCTAGCTCGGTTTATACTATCTCATCCGAAGGACCAGTCTCCACGTCCCACTGTGGGATTCGAACCAGTGATGCAACGATTGATTACTATTGCGCGACTCTAGAGCAAACGTTCTAACCACTGCGCCATGCGGGCAACTGTCGTAAATTAGAATCCCACTGTGGGACTTAAAGACCGGGATGAGACAGTATAAACCGGTGTTCCGTTTCACTGACTCGAAAAGATCCCTACCTGCTCAATGGACCTGAGTGCCGAGTAGAGGATAAAATTTGCAACCCTCCATTGTCAAGTGGCGGCTTCTCGATATGAGTGAAAAATTTTTAGGGATAGGGAAGTTGAACAATAAACAAAGTAAACAACATGATCAATAGTCCTATTGCTCCACTTGCTAAACTAGTGACGATTTTTTTTTGTAAGACATATCTTTTTAAGCAGTTCCCCCGAAAGAGGCGTTGCCATCCTGGTGTTTATTTTTAGTAAGGGGAGGAATATGTTTCCCAGTATTTTTTATGGTGAAAAAAAAATCAGACGCCTGTCGTATTAGGAAGTCATAAAACATACAAGTGCCAGTGCCATTAGATTTTTTCTAAATTTCGTATTAAAAAACACACATGTATGTATATACAATAAACTAAATCGTGCCAAAATCAAGGGTCTGACGTTCATGTTGCAATGGTATTCATGCAACACTGTTACCATTTTCTCTGGTATGAGTTGATGGTGTCATCCGTAATACTATCATCAACCATGTTTCTGGAACTGAAATGGAAAAAATCATATTCTCCGGTCAGTTATTCCGAAAAAGAAAACTAGAGACAAATTTAGTCATTCCGTTAATTTATTCTATAATTTACGTCCATCGCTTAACATTTGTTTTCAGGAATGTATATAAATTAATGTTTAATTGATGTTTGTTAAATATGTTATGCAATAAAAGAGTACATTTATTTATGAAAAATGGGTTGGTTTTCTTACATATTATTATCTTCAACAACATTTTCAGAAATTATTTCAGTAAAATAAACATCGTCAAACTTTGAACGAGGGCGCTTTTGATTGACATTCGGCAGGAATCTAGAAGTAATTGAAAAGTGAAAATTTTCTCGACATGTCACATGAAATTTTAACACATTTTTCATTTAACGGGTTCCTGTGCAACAGAAAAGAGAAATATTTTTCCGAAATTCAGCTTTGATTTGCTAAAAAATAACTTGAAGATTGGCTAGATCAGGCATTTCGTACAAAATGCTACATTTTTAAACACGTTTTTCTAAACTTTTTTCTATCTCTGGGTCTTCTCTCCATGATTTTGAAACGTTTTTTATGTGCATTTTAATTCATAGAAACGAATACACTTTTTTTAAAAAATGGAGAGAAGACCCAGAGACCTAGAAAAAAGGAATTTTCCCAAAAAAAATCCAATTGTGTGAATGTAGTACATCTTTGTCGTTTTAAAATCATCTGTATATGTTTAGCGGTCGTAGCTCAGTAAGTATGGCTACCTGTCCAGTGCTCTCGAAGCGAAAAGTTTTGGTTCGAGCCTGGAATGGGGCATTAACTTTTTTTCATACAAACAACCATTTATTTTGTCTCTTTTTATGTATTGATGCATCGAAAATTTGAATTAGATAAATTTTGTTTCAGTTTGGTTCTCGAGCGATAAATTCTTGTCTTTTCTATAACGTACATGTACACGTATCATACATCTATGCATTTAATATTTTAGGTGTTTATTTTGAGTAACATTACTATGTTATAGTACCCCCTAGGAAAAACGAATATAAATGTTACAATTTCATAAGGTCTTTCAAAATTAATGAAGAAAAAAAAAACTATGGAAGTGTTTGTAAAATCTGACAAGCTTTGTTCCGCCAACCAAATCATGGACATTTAAACCATAAATGTTTCGTACAAATGATTTTCTGCAGATCACTAGCCTTTAAAAAAAAAGAATTTTTTTTCATAATAAATATTTTTTCAAAACAAAGTTTTGATTAAAGAGGAACGGTTTACCTCAGATTCATCGCATATACTCGTATTTGAAATAACATTATAACATCTATAATAAAAAAAAATAAAATTTACAGTAGCATGAAAAAGAAAAATATAACCACTATGAAACATAAGAACCGACTGGACGGTCAAAGTGTTAAAAAAAAAATAAGTGCTTATTTAAAAAAATAGCTAAAAAGATATCTTTCAACATCTTTAAGTTAACAAAAACTGAAAACATTACACTTCTCCACGAGTAAGTGTGTTCATTCTTAACATTGTCGCTTCTTTAATATTTGAATCTTCTTGTAAAGAAGATCGATAAGATTCCAGTGATCCTAATACATATCCAGTTATTTGTTGACAGATTCCAAGTATTTCCCATGAAATATCTCTTGATTCAGTAGGCACATGTCTTCTAAGAAGTACCAACTCTGGATACATTACAGTGAAAGTACAGTGGAATCTTGGTACTGCACATGTAGAGCAGGCGCTAGAGTAGTTGGGATGTGCTCACATATTGCATCAGTAATATGGTATCTAAGTGGTGCACGATACAGAGAAAAATCATTTGGAGTGCGGGATTGGAGTAGAAATGTCTTGGATGCAGCTGATATTTCCCCAATCATCGACGAATCAGACAGCGAGAGTGGAGAAAGTGTGCCAGAAGAGTGATTCTTATGCCTCGCCTTAAAAATGGTGTTTGTCATGACCATCTTTTGTCCCTCCATCCTTCCATCTTTCTAAGAACTACGGGATATTCAAATACATCAACATTGTTTGACCAGGAATTTTCCTTTGATTGTGGAATTTTGTGTTTAACTCAGTTTTAAAGAAAACTATTCATGATATTTTAATAGAAATTCGTTGCTTCAAGCATAATTATTAGAGCTGTTTGATTTTGGATGTTACTTTTTCTCTTTTAAGTATAAAAAAGATTTTTAAAAATGTGGTAATAATGTGATTTTATTTGTATATCATAATATAAATGCTCAAGGGGACTTAATTTGATCATATTTTTTATACATGTACTTATATAAAGTTAAAGGATATACATACCTATGTAATAGGATTATATGTTGATAAAAAAATATCCAGACATTAATTGAAATAACTAAAATTAATCTGCATCTTTGACATAAAACTGCTGAAAAATAGTATTACAGGGAGATCTCTTTCCATTCTAAGAATCAAAAGCTTTTAAATTTCATGTGAGCTTTAAATATTGTTACCATGTTTACAAATTATTGCCAGCTTACTCCTTGTCATGTATTGTCTCCTGCATATGTTATAATAAGTTGGATGCTGTGGGAAACTCCACATGTAAATAACCGCTATGTGCATTAAAAATGCTAAGAAACAGTATTGTTATTATGATTATTAAATGTATATGATACATGTATCATGAATTCATGAAATTACAACTATTTGTGCTTTGTTTTTGTTGAAAACTTGCACATTTATAAAATGAAACATGAATTAAATTAAAATAATAGTTTCAAATAGTTTGTCGATGTTTGTCCGTAATTATCAATGTTGTCCACGAACTTTACGGACAACCCTCATACTTAGAATTCATGATACATGTATCATATACATTTAATAATCATACACATTTGAAAACATGCTTATTTTGAAAAAAAATTCTTATGAGAAATACATATACGCTAAATATATGTTGACTTTTGAAGATAAAAATATATTGAGATAGAAATTCAAATATATTAGTAATTAGATTACTGTCTAAGTAAAGAGTCTATTCTTTATCATATATAAATATGTAAAGTGTCAGAATGTCAAATTTTAAAGAAATCTAACACTTGGCAATTAATTCTTAAAAGTACACGGAGTTAGAAAATAATATTTATCCCATGTTTCAGAGCTTCATTTTAAAAAACGTCATGATAGAATTGATTTTTTTCCAATAATGTACAATACATAATTACTATCTTGTATATATATATATATATATATATATATATATATATATATATATATATATATATATATATATATATATATATATATATATATATATATATATATATATATATATATATATATATATATATATATATATATATATATATATATATATATATATATATATATATATATATATATATATATATATATATATATATATATATATATATATATATATATATATATATATATATATATATATATATATATATATATATATATATATATATATATATATATATATATATATATATATATATATATATATATATATATATATATATATATATATATATATATATATATATATATATATATATATATATATATATATATATATATATATATATATATATATATATCAAAATTCTTAAAAGCCAAAAAGAGCACTTGCACTTGTTTCCTATATTGAGCACTCCTTATACCCTGTATATGAAACAAGTGGCTGTGAAATAACGTCATGGCACCTCATGAAGTTGAGAAGCATATAGCTGTAACGTCATGACGTAGCATTCATTAAAAAACAATACCAACTTTAAACGACTGTAAAAAGAAAACTAAAAAAGATATTGTTATAAAATAAATTGTTTTATAATCTGCTAATCTTAACACATTATTAAGGAAAGTTTTATTCATTTTGGTAACAGGGCGTATTTTGGTACTTTGTGAACTAAGTTCTTTGTTATTATGACAGATTAAATTTATTAAAAGAATTGTTATAATTAACGAATTAAATTCGTTATATCGAATTAAATTCGTTATATCAAATTAAATTACCGTTCACGGTAGCCTAGTAGTAGAGCTTTCGCTTCGTGATCGGGAGGCCCGGGTTCGATTCTCGTTCCCGGCACCGCGTCAAACCTAAGACGTAAAAATAGGTAGCGACTGTTCCTTCGCCAAGCGCTCGGCATCAGAAGTAAAAGTCACGGGTCCTTCGGATATGACCTTAAAGACGTATTTCCCGTGTCACGGTAGGCGCTGGCACGATAAAGAACCCTCACTGCTCAATGGCCCTAAGTGCCGAGTATAGGTCTAAATTTGAAGCCCTTCACCGGCATACGGTGACGTCTCCATAGGAGTGAAAAATTCTCAAGAGGGACGTTAAACAATATACAATCAATCAATCAATCGAATTAAATACGTTATAACAAATTTAATTCGTTATAACAATTTAAATTCGTTTTAGCTAAGACAGTTTGTTTTATCAGGTTCAAAATTATTTTTCTATAGGTCCTAAAGGGGCTTCAGTAAAAAATTTCAATGCTGCAAAAATGTCGAAAAACGGACTATGAAATTGCAATCCGTTCCTTCATACCCATTATTTTCTTAAAGCGATTAATTGTTTCTGTCCCATAAAGTCAAACTTCTTATATATTTTTTTTCATTTCGGTAGATCCAGATTTACTTTTCAATCACATCCATAGCGAACTGTTGCTCAAGGAAAACACAAAGGTTACTTGTCCAATCTGCAACACGGAGTTGGTGACGGATAACGCATTTCAGATGTGTGTTATGTCAGAAGATGAGAAGTGTTTCTACAAAGAGAAAATAAAAATGAATCGGGGTATAAGGCACCAACTGCATCAATTTGTAAGGCAGTGGAGTGTTATGTCTGAATATGCTGACAACATCGTAAATCCATAAACGATGATTTTTCAAAATAAACTTTTAATATTCTCTGTATGTTCTATACTATCGATTATTTTCTCGTATGTAGCTTATACTAAAATACCGGTATGTGTTTATCTTAATCTTGATATTTAATCTTCGTCTTTTTATAACTGTACAGTTTAATTTCATTTACATGCTAAATGTTTTAACATTTTTTTATACTGTATTACTTCTATTTTACCTTGGCTTGTTTTCTTCTTAAGCTTGTTTGATATAAGTGTCCAGAATGCATTGTTAAATTATGCGCAAAACGTTTATAAAATGGTGAATTATGAAGAGAGTATATTTTTTAAGCTCACAGACCATATACATACATGTACAATATTGCTATCATAACTGTAAAATTTCAACTAAGAAATTCTTATCGTTTATCTTTATTAGGGGCACTACCCTTTATATACAGTATCCAAGCTCCCATTTCATTATCCAGAGCATTTCAGTTTATGTTTTTTTTTTGCTGAGAACGAAGGCTTTGATCACAGGTTATAGCTTTAAGCATAGGGATTTTTCGCTGTATACTCAGAAACCTTTTTCAGAAAGCGAAGATTATTTACATACTTATTTCAAAGTTGAAAATAGCATGTCAATCGTATTCATAGACCTTCATTGTACAACTACAGCATTTTAAGCTCCCCTAGCTGAGTCGAACTCTCAAGTTAGCTTTTATGATCTAAATTTATCCGTTGTCTGCCTCATTATATATTGTCGTCGTTGTTCTCATCAGCTTTTTAAGTTGACATCTTCTCCAAAACTCTGAGTCAATTTCAACCATACTCAAAACAAAGTATACTTGGGTAAAGTAAATCCAAATCTGTTCAAATGAAGTGTCACACCCTCCTCCAAGGGAAGATAATTATTCAAAAGTGGAAAGTAAATTGCGTCGATGAAAAAGAAGAAATGGGTCAGGAAAAATGTGGAAACTAATGTGGAATCATTTTCTGTTGTGTTCATTCAGGTTTGTTCCAATCATGACCCCCGGAGGGAATCAAAACGTTCAAGTTTTTATAAAGGAGTGCAAAGGAAAAATCTTCAAAAAATCCCCTTCTCATGAACAATAAAGATTTGATTGGTAATACTTATGGAAGCATTATTCTGCGTTAGTGTAGGTTCAAGTTTTTTTTTTTCAAATCAAGACTCCTGATGGTAGGGTTTGGCCATAATGGACGATTACAGTTTAACATAGGAGTATCAGTATTTAGGAAACTTGTATCAATATCTTTTTCTCAAGAACACAAACGATCGTCATATCTATAGGGAAACATCCTCGGATAGCGTTGATTCAAATTTGTACAAATCATAACCCCTTGGGGTATGGTAGGGCCACAATGAAAGTTCAAATTTGAGGGAAGAAATATAAGAATAGTAAAAAAAAGAAATGTAAGCATCATTAGTTATTTCAATTTTGTACAAATTATACCTCCATCTCAATCAGGGCTACTTATACTTTTAGCTTTTCAAATAATCAGATAATGATCTTTTCCTTAACCACAGTGTGCAGATGATCGTTGTGGCCCCAGGGTCCCTTGTTTTCTGCTGCCGTGAGTGGAATCCTTTTGCCCTCTGAGAAAACACCATCCTTAAATGTAGCTACATGAAGCCCATTGCAATTTAAAGAAATAATAGGGGTCAAAACATTCTCATACCGTTGGAATTAAAAAAAGTCTACTTGTTTTATGTACATCAATAAACTAAGTTACAGTGTAGATGCAGATCTGTACATAGCTAATTTTTTCTTTCTTTTATTTTGTAAAGATATAATTGATTTTTTTTTAAGTGTGTGGACAAGGGTTATCTCAATGTAGCATTTGAAATAAAATTAAACTAATCATAAACATGGTTTTGTTTATACCTTACCTTACTAAATGCATATGGCATGCAATCTTCGAAATCTACAGCACAAGCCCCAATTTTTTTTTTAAGTAAACATTTCATCAACATTCTTCACACACACCCTTTTCTTCGTGGAATTCTTGCAATTTCAGAATTTCAGGCGGAAAATGTTTCCCGACCCTAAAAGAATATCTGATATTTTGACTGAAACGGTTTGAGTGTTTATAGTTGTTCGTCAGATTATTTTTTCGAGCCTACCCCTTAAATAATTTTCAATGTCAGTAATTAAAAATAAATACATGGTAAACCTTCACCTTTATCTTCATTTGTTTATTTTTGTTTATTTTATTGGGAGTTTAAATCAGAGTTCCAATTGTATTTTTCCTTTTCATTTACTTAACGCTCTTTGTCATAATCAAATGCAATGTTTCAAGCTCTGTGCATTCACTAGTTGATGATATATCATCTTTCTCTCCATTCCAAACAGTTAACTCATATTTCCATAATTATGTTGTAGAATTCGCCCAAAATCTTACTCTTTTCTTATTAAGATATATCGACGACATATTGTCAATTTACAACAGTTACTGTTATTTCCATTCTTATGTCGATACGATATATTCTGGTGAGCTTTTCATTCGTCAAATTCCCTTAGTTATACAGCAATATACCTTCATTACCTGCAAGGTTACATCTCTCAGTTGATTCGATACAGAAGAGCATGCTCTTCGTATGTATAATTTCTAAAACGAGGTAAATTATTGATAAATATGTTGATGAAACAACAATTCCAGCGCCATAATATATATATATATATATATATATATATATATATATATATATATATATATATATATATATATATATATATATATATATATATATATATATATATATATATATATGGATGGATGGATGGATGGATGGATGGATGGATGGATGGATGGATGGATGGATGGATGGATGGATGGATGGATGGATGGATGGATGGATGGATGGATGGATGGATGGATGGATGGATGGATGGATGGATGGATGGATGGATGGATGGATGGATGGATGGATGGATGGATGGATGGATGGATGGATGGATGGATGGATGGATGGATGGATGGATGGATGGATGGATGGATGGATGGATGGATGGATGGATGGATGGATGGATGGATGGATGGATGGATGGATGGATGGATGGATGGATGGATGGATGGATGGATGGATGGATGGATGGATGGATGGATGGATGGATGGATGGATGGATGGATGGATGGATGGATGGATGGATGGATGGATGGATGGATGGATGGATGGATGGATGGATGGATGGATGGATGGATGGATGGATGGATGGATGGATGGATGGATGGATGGATGGATGGATGGATGGATGGATGGATGGATGGATGGATGGATGGATGGATGGATGGATGGATGGATGGATGGATGGATGGATGGATGGATGGATGGATGGATGGATGGATGGATGGATGGATGGATGGATGGATGGATGGATGGATGGATGGATGGATGGATGGATGGATGGATAGATAGATAGATAGATAGATAGATAGATAGATAGATAGATAGATAGATAGATAGATAGATAGATAGATAATTCTAAGTCATCATTTTGAAAGCTGTATGGTCGATACAATGGCCTTGTCAGCAAATACAATTTAGCATTTAGTCAAATGCTGACTCATGTTTTAGACATTTAAAATTGTTAGTACATTATTTACACGCTGAATTAACAACGGATTTCCCGTTATAATGACAAGGAGCCCACGACGGGTGTTACCGGTCGGCGGGGGGTGCTCATTCTTTCATGGCCTCTAATCTCACCTCTGATGTTTGCTCTGCTCCTATTTTTTTTTTATTGTTTTATGGACTTTTGAGGTTGAAAAATCTTTCTAATTTCCTTTATTTTACTGATTCAAAAAGACGTAGTACTTTTTTTTTAAACATACATTCTTTAAAAAATTGCCTCATAGAAGACTTAATTCGAAGTACCATTTAAGCAGCAATGCCTTCAGTATGACCTACGCCTCACAACGATTCTGTATGGAAAAAAAAACCCTAACGGACCTGAACCTGTCTGATATTTTTATGCATATTGTATGCGACAAACATCCATTTATACATTATACGAGGGTCATTCAAAAAGTTCGTAGACTTTTGTCCTAATTTTTTTTTATTTAACGTCATATTATATCCAAATTTGGTACAAATATTTTAACAACAGATTCATATAATTTGAGTAAAAAAATTGGAATGTATCTTCATATTTATTAAAATTACCAAGGATTTAGAACAGCAAAATTGGGGTCACGGAGCACCGTCAAAATTGAGTAATTTTCTAATTTTCACTTTACAGTATTCACAGGTATACATCTAATAAATGGAGCTGAAACAAAATAAAATTTACATGTTTGCATAAAGTATTGCTGTATTAATTAAAATGAAATCAGGTTATGTAATATATCGTTCCATTTAAAAGATATCAGCTTCTAAATACATATGGACTTAATTAAAAAAGGCAAAAAAAAATCATGACGTTGAAGGACGTCACGGAGCAGCAAGTAGCAATAAAATTAGACTTTACATTCGGGAAACTTTTTCTACAAGCTTAAACAATCCTTATAAACAGGATCTGTATGAAAAAAAAAACTGTGTATTTGTATTAAATTGAAAATACAATTTTTGAGTGGTAGCGAGTTTGAATCGGGCGATGGATTGTCTGCAATGAAACAGGTTAAAGTTAAAAATATTGTCAAAAGAGTTAGGAACGTCATTGAACGTGATGTGTGCTTCAATGTTGCAGAACTAATACAGTTGCATGGTAAATCAAAGAATTTGAAAACAATAACATTCTAATACAAGCTATATTTGTACAATTGTTAGAAAACTAGGTGTTAAGTGTTGTGGATATGTGTTTTGAATGGAGAAGACGCTACAAAACGTGTTTGAAATAACAAAAGTATGTATACTTTTGACAAACTTTCTCAGCGTTGTTTTTGGCGTTACAATATTGGTTAACCGTGCTCCTTGGTAACAAAATATGTTGCTTTAAGTTTTGGCTAACATGAAATCTATTTAATCAAATGGAATGAAACTTCACACTTCGACAAAATCAATGTTTATGTTTACGAAAATGTGTTGATCTATTATCTTGTATTAATCATATGACGATGAGAAGCATTATCTACGTTTTTTTTAATAACCCTCGTACATGTACATATCAGTACATATAAATGCGAACAAAATAGCCTTGAAATGTGTCACAAAATTTTGTTGAGAAATAAAACATTACAGTCTTTGCACAAGTTTTCAAAGAAGTATTTACCTTTACATTGTACAAGTATTTATAAAGTATGTGAGAGAGGTAACTCTTGTCAACATGCCATTCCGATAAATGTACAACTTTGTTTAGTAACCTGGGTGTTGCTACAACATATCAGAGTCATTATGTTTCTATAATCAGGTAGAAAAACACTGTGATAACTATGTGGTTTATTTTAAATTTCTTTTGATCATCCAAAACAGCGTTTGAACCTCACAATCATGAATCTATGGAGCCCGAAAGGTAACCCAAACTTCCAAACTGAACGTATCAGATCACAGCTGTTGATATCTTAAAAAATACACAAAATTATATGAATTTACGTTTAAAGAAAGGAAATATATTTTTTCCAAAGAAATGTAGGTCAAGTGTAAAGGAAAAAAACAAAAAAGTATTATCACTTCATTTCAAATTAGTTATGCTGGAAACATACAGAATTCCTCAAGCATTATATTAATATATATTTACAAATAATATCTTCAATTTATTTTTGAGGAGGCACACAATCTGACCGAGGGAGTGAAAAATGTGCTGCATCACAATTTTATAGTATTTTTACTCATATGATTGGCAACAAAGCTATTTTTCCGAGGTATCTTGTCCTACGAATCGCAAATTACAATAAACCCAACATAATTTGTGCAACATGTTCATTCAGAGTCAGTAAATGAAAATTATTAGCACTTACATTTTATACTGCATTCCAGTCAGGAGATTCAGCGACATGAGGCATTGAAGGATTTTTTTTTTCTTCATTACTTGACATATCACATTTTTGGACGAGTTCTGGCATTTCCCACTTTTCCGTACACTTTCCACATTGAACAAGGGAATTTACTTCCGTCAATTTACGTTTCGTTTATTTAAAGGCAGTTTTTGGAGTTAAGAGAAAAATACCTCCCAAGGTTTTAATTTCCGGCGAGGAAGTGTTTAACATTCCGTACATGTAACTATCAAAACAATGTCAAGTATAATTATTATGAAAACGAAGTTTAAAAAAAATACCTCTTAATTGACCACAACTCATTTTACAATTCTTGGTCATTAGTGGTTTTTCGGATATGACATTTAGTTCATGATCATGCACAATTCGGTCGTTTATAAAAGGATGCAACAGTTTATCAATAAAAACCTGTTGTCATGAGATTGAGCATTAACCCTATCCTGTCCTATGTCTAAATATGGAACAGGATGATGGTAAACTGTAAAAAATAAGTTAAGTTGATTTCTAGCACTAACTTTAGAAATTCGATATTGTGCAATTATTTTCAATACCACCATTGATTGGGAAAATAAATGTTTTATGTCTTCTGATCTTCAAATTAAGAATATTAAATATATTACCTCTGTGATACTTATAGAGACCTCTCACAGGTTAGCTAAGACGAAAACGGATAATTTGATATAGTATATATCCCGTTTGTTGAATAATGTTTTAGCATCCCATAATATTTCTTATTTCGTTTGATTTAAGGGAGACCCGGCTCTGACCTAGGCATATTTGGAAGAGGTGTTTATTTTCACTGCCTTTAAATTGATGAAAATACCTAGAGTTGATAAAAAAAATGCCACATCTAGTTTATTTTTTGTTATATGCTTGGCGTTCAAGAAAACAACAAAAAATTCTTCAGCAAATAGTTTTCATCAACAATTTTGAATTTTTCACAATTTCACTACTTCTGATTCTTATTTTGATAAAAAAAAATATTCTAATATCTTAACTATGATAGTCAAATAATACAATCAAATCAGTGTATTTCAATAGCCTGTTTCATGTTAGGTTTCATCAAAAACTCCTTTTATTGTTACTGATCAATAGGTATCAGAAGTTCATTATCATCTTTAGAGTAAACGAATATGAAACTGGGCTTGGGATACGGAGCACTAAATGAATCATCTGCACCAGAGGTTGGATACTCCACTGCCTCGTAGAGATTGGACACGTCTAACTGGCATACTGCATTTCTTATGTTTATGTCAGAGTTTTGGTTTTGTCTTTTTACATGTATGTTGGAAAAGTAGCAAAAGCTTGCTCTGTCCTGGTTTTCAGTTTCAATGCAGTTTATTGGTTTGCTCTGGGGCGGTGCTTTATTTCTGTGAACTAATCCATCTTCTCGTCTTTTGTTGAACCATGTTCTAATTCTGAATTTGTAAAACCAGAACACGGCCCTCATGACAAGTATTAAAGACAACACTGAACTAACCGATGCTATAGACACGGACGGTGCTTGTTTTGATCTGGCCTTCTTTATTAAATGGAAACTTTTCTCCTCTGCAAGAATATTATTTCTATTATGACCGATGATATAAATTAATATATATATATATGTATATATAGCAAAACCGACCATTATTTTTTTTCCTTAGAATTTAATTGACGATCACATATTGAAACTTCATCATATTAAGTAAATATACTCATGTTCTCTCTACATCCAAGAACGTTATCACATTCGTTTTTTAAACAATCGCATCTTTCTTGGCAGTACTTTCCAAAGTTTGGATACCGACAATTGAAGTCACACCTAAATCCAAAGTACCCAGGCCAACAGCCAGCAGAATTGTATATAAGAATTATCTGCATTATTCTCTCTCTCTCTCTCTCTCTCTCTCTCTCTCTCTCTCTCTCTCTCTCTCTCTCTCTCTCTCTCTCTCTCTCTCTCTCTCTCTCTCTCTCTCTCTCTCTCTCTCTCTCTCTCTCTCTCTCTCTCTCTCTCTCTCTGAGGATGTACTTTAAAATAATTTTTTTGCAATTTGTAGTATATAAGGGTTTTTAAGAAGAAAACAAAAAGGTAAAAAGACATCTTTTACAATTTTCAGGGGATCTGTGCCTAAACTTAACTCCATATAATGAAACATTTCCAAAAGATATAAGAAACTACATAAAGAATTTTTAGTTAAATGTATAAATTTTCTTTAGCCTTTCTTTGTACACATCCACACATGTGGTTACATTTCTCCTTAGAACAATCACAGAGCTCTTGACATAGTTGGCCAAAATTTGGATATGGGCAAGGGATGGAGCAGCTCTTACCGTGGAAACCATTACTGCTCATTTAAAAACCCTCTTAAAATATATAGATTGTATCTATGTGATACATGTATAAACTCCTCAAGTTGAGTGTAATATATTTAAATGTGTGACCGTTGAGGGAGAGCGAGTTGTACCATCAAAATAACTTAAAATTGATCAGCCACTTCATACAATAAGCTGCACGAGACATTCCGACTATAGTTGTGACTATGGTCCCGACGATAGGAGCTCGTCTGATCTTACGGAGACAGTCGAGCGTCTGGTTGAAACTATAGACCTAGTGGAATTTAGGTCGAAAAACATTGCAGAGTTATTTTTCGTTTCTTTGAAAGATTTCTACAAACTGAAAGCCTTTTATGCTTAACATAATTATACATTTATTTATTCGCGCAAAGGACATTGGGTAGAAAAGAAATTCTGGGAATGTTTCACAGAGAAATTTGCTTGACGTATGTACAGATTTCATTCCGAATTTTCTCTATTCTTACACGTTAGGGTATTGAGCTCACTTCACTCGCTGCACTCGCTATTATTAAGTTTATTTTCATTATGTGCTCTCTTCCTTGGAAATTTATAACCAAGCATGTCACATGTGTATTTATTTACATAGTTTTTTTTTACTAGTTCTTAAGGATATAGATGAAAACAAAATCAATTGGCTATATCTTAAATTTAAAACATCAGAACACGACAAATCCGAAATAAACTGTTATTTATGATCTTGCAAAGAAAGATTGATTTCAAAATATAATTAAAGAGTATATATTTTTAACAATGGTTCTTATAGATACAACCCTGTAGTTCTCGCTAGTCTTTATCAACTGTACAATAGTATTCAATTTATTTACAGAAGATATACTTACATTTTGTTACGTGATATTGCTAATGTTAAACACCGAAAATGAAAATAGTTTTAGAAGTCTGCAAATATTACAATATTTGCATGAGACATTTTTCAATGAAGAAGGTACTGAATATTAGGAAAAAATATCATAACAAATGATTAAAAATAAAGCTTAGAGAAAACAAAACCAGTCAAATCTGCATCTGACAGATTTCAGTCAACAAGCTCACTTTATTCTATCTTTGAAAATCACTTTCTTCGAAAAAGTGTCTAACAATGTAAACCAATATTTTCAATAAGGACGATGTCTAAGTGCAATTGTGATTGAGGCATTAAAATAAAGATTCACATGAACATGGTATGCGGATTAGTTTTACATCCATTCAGAGCTGAGCAACTTTTACTTAAAAATGCGAAAAGTACATCTTTAAAGAAAGACTTGGTTAGGCAACACTTTTTTTTCTTTAAAAGATACTTATTTTTTCTTGCAAACAATAGTACTTCCTTATTGATACATGTATCTACTTAGCTTAAGAGTCTTTTGTATGGCTATGTATAGTCTGCTAATCAAGAAGAAAACAAAGGTGAACATTTTTCTTTTCTTTATCTTTCATAAATGGGTGGTAGAGCGTTCGCCTCGCTGAG